>NC_142483.1:34449924-34752954 GCF_049115385.1 Moschus berezovskii | reverse complement strand
GTAATGCTTCAGCTCGGAGAAGGCAATGGCAAGCCACTCCAGTACTCTTGCCTAGAAAATCCCATGGACATAGGAGCCTGGTGGGCTACAGTCCATGGGGTCGCTACTAGTCGGACAAGACTGAGCAACTTCACTTTCACTTTTCACTTTCACACGTTGGAGAAGGAAATGGCAACCCACTCCAGTGTTCTTGCCTGGAGAATCCCAGGGATGGCGGAGCCTAGTGGGCTGCCGTCCATGGGGTCACACAGAGTCGGACACGACTGAAGTGACTTAGCAGCAGCAGCAGCAGCAGCAATGCTTCAGCTATTACTGCTGCTGCTAAATCACTTCAGTCATGTCCAACTCTGTGCGACCCCATAGACGGAAGCCCACCAGGCTCCCCCGTCCCTGGGATTCTCCCGGCAAGAACACTGGGGTGGGTTGCCATTTCCTTCTCCACAGCTATTACTAGAGCTATACAAACTCATTCTGGCAGAGAATCCATAGTGCTTAGCATTTTTGATTAAAGCCACATTTCCCACCTGTGAACACAACATATGTGTAAAAAGACTTACCATTAGCCCTTTCAGAACCAGTTCTGAAATTAATGCATTTTGAACAAATTCACATTTATTTTTCCTTGTCAATATTGCTGTTGTTGTAAATGCCTTTTACATTAAAAAGAGTTATATACATGACTCATCTTTGCTTTAGAAAAATTTTAAAAAGTAGGAAGCATGTCTAAATGATAATATGTAAAGCATTAAGTAGAAATATTTATTATCATTCTCTGTTATATAGATTTGAATACATTGATCATTGTAGCATATACTACTATTATTTGAATATAAGAGTTTCTAATGCTTTAGCTAATGTTTATTGAATGCCCACAATAGGACAGATAATGTTAAAGTGTTCTCAGGTGTTTCCTTAATCTTCTTGCTAACTTCAGGAGTATAGTAATACTAAGCTTTACTGATGAAGAATGAGGAATCTGAAGTACTGAAGAGATAAGTAACTTTAATAACACTTTACATATCGTAGAGCAGCAGTCCCCACATTTTTTACATCAGGGGCCAGTTTTGTGGAAGATAACTTTTCAATGGACTGGGGGTGGGGGTGGTTTTGGGATGATTTGAGTATATTACATTTATTGTGCACTTTATTTCTAGTATTATTACATCAGCTCCATCAGGTATTAGATCCTAGAGGTTGGGGACACCTGCTGTAGTGGATGGACCAGGATTAGGATCTAGGCAGTCCTGCTCCAGTGTCTCCCTTATACCCTCCCTTAACTGTTAAACAAATACAAGTTGAGCCACTAAAAAATAATATTTCCTAACATTATCCTTCTCCAGCACCACATGGCGTGCTGTGATTCATGGGGTCGCAAAGAGTCGGACACAACTGAGTGACTGAACTGAACTGAACATTATCCTTATACCTCCTTTTCCTATTTGTTGATTCTCCATCCTGTGTGAATGGAAATTGAGAAACAAAAGGATTAAGCAATTTGTTCAAAGTCATTCAGCTAGTAAAAGTGGGGAGCCAGGATTTTCACCCTGGCTCTACTGCCTCAGCTGGAGACACAACCACAGGTGCTGTTGAAAAAGAACATTTTTAGTTTTGAGTTTCAGATTTGCAAGATGAAAAGGATTCTGAAGATGGATGGTGCTCATGTTTGGACAATGTGCTTAATACCAATGAACTGTACATGTAAGGTGGTTAAAATTGTAAATTTTATGTTATGTGTATTTTATTATAAAATAAAGAAATATTTTTTTAATTTATTTTTAAAAAGTATTTTCTACTTGGCCTGGCTCTCATTACTAGTAGAGAACTTGAGTCTACCAGAAGTATCTCCTTCTATAAATGCTTGCCTTCTAGTCCATCTGGTGTTCAGTAATGATCACTATTGTGTTCCTCTTCATATTAAAGGTAGAGTCACTTTCCACCTTACCCTGTTAATAGAGTAGCATCCATCCCTCCATCCATTAAAACACCATCAGGAATACCTGACTGTAACTTTAGAAAAGAGAGTACCAAGAAAATAGGTCATGGTACCCGTAAATTTCAACAAGTTCATGACAGAAGAAATAAGAAATATGGAAAATAATTTTCAACTCCTTACTAGGTCCTGAATGAGGACAGTGAAATAGGAAGAAGGGAAAGTAGCTAGGGAACCAAGGAGCATCAGGACCAGGATTGTTCCAGCAGGAAGTGATAACAGTTTAAGTCAACTGAATACAGAACACCACAATCTTCAGTTTAGTTCAGTTCAGTTCAGTCGCTCCGTCGTGTTCAACTCTTTGCGACCCCATGAATCACAGCACGCCAAGCCTCCCTGTCCATCACCAACTCCCAGAGTTCACTCAAACTCATGTCCATCGAGTCGGTGATGCCATCCAGCCATCTCATTCTCTGTCGTCCCCTTCTCCTCCTGCCCTCCCAGCATCAGAATCTTTTCCAGTGAGTCAACTCGTCGCATGAGGTGGCCAAAGTATTGGAGATTCAGCTTTAGCATCAGTCCTTCCAATGAACACCCAGGACTGATCTCGTTTAGGATGGAATGATTGGATCTCCTTGTAGTCCAAGGGACTCTCAAGAGTCTTCTCCAGCACCACAGTTCAAAAGCATCAATTCTTTGGTGATCAGCTTTCTTCACAGTCCAACTCTCACATCCATACATGACCACGGGAAAAACAATAGCCTTGACTAGACCGACCTTGGTTGGCAAAGTAATGTCTCTGCTTTTTAAAATGCTATCTAGGTTGGTCATAACTTTCCTTCCAAGGAGTAAGTGTCTTTTAATTTCATGGCTGCAATCAGCATCTGCAGTGATTTTGGAGCCCAAAAAAATAAAGTCTGACACTGTTTCCACTGTTTCCCCATCTATTTCCCATGAAGTGATGGGACCAGATGCCATGATCTTCGTTTTCTGAATGTTGAGCTTCAAGCCAAACTTTTCACTCTCCTCTTTCACTTTTATCAAGAGGCTTTTGAGTTCCTCTTCACTTTATGCCATAAGGGTGGTGTCATCTGCATATCTGAGGTTATTGATATTTCTCCCGGCAATCTTGATTCCAGCTTGTGCTTCTTCCAGCCCAGCGTTCCTCATGATGTACTCTGCATATAAGTTAAATAAGCAGGGTGACAATATACAACCTTGACGTACTCCTTTTCCGATTTGGAACCAGTCTGTTGTTCCATGACCAGTTCTAACTGTTGCTTCCTGACCTGCATACAGGTTTCTCAAGAGGCAGGTCAGGAGGTCTGGTATTCCCATCTCTTTCAGAATTTTCCACAGTTAATTGTGATCCACACAGTCAAAGGCTTTGGCATAGTCAATGAAGCAGAAATAGATGTTTTCCTGGAACTCTCTTGCTTTCTCCATGATCCAGTGGATGTTGGCAATTTGATCTCTGGTTCCTTTGCCTTTTCTAAAAACAGCTTGAACATATGGAAGTTCATGGTTCACATATCGCTGAAGCCTGGCTTGGAGAATTTTGATCATGACTTTACTAGCGTGTGAGATGAGTGCAATTGTGCAGTAGTTTAAGCATTCTTTGGCATTGCCTTTCTTTGGGATTGGAATGAAGACTGACCTCTTCCAGTCCTGTGGCCACTGCTGAGTTTTCCAAATTTGCTGGCATATTGAGTGCAGCACTTTCACAGCATCATCTTTCAGGATTTGAAATAGCTCAATTGAAATTCCATCACCTCACTAGCTTTGTTCGTAGTGATGCTCTCTAAGGCCCACTTGACTTCACATTACAAGATGTCTGGCTCCAATGAGTGATCACGCCATCATGATTATCTGGGTCGTGAAGATCTTTTTTGTACAGTTCTTCTGTGTATTCTTGCCACCTCTTCTTAATATCTTCTGCTTCTGTTAAGTCCATACCATTTCTGTCCTTTATCGAGCCCATCTTTGCATGGAATGTTCCCTTGGTATCTCTAATTTTCTTGATGAGATCTCGTTTTCCCTATTCTGTTGTTTTCCTCTATTTCTTTGCATTGATCACTGAGGAAGGCTTTCTTATCTCTCCTTGCTATTCTTTGGAACTCTGCATTCAGATGCTTATATATTTCCTTTTCTCCTTTGCTTTTTTCGCTTCTCTTCTTTTCACAGCTATTTGTAAGGCCTCCTCAGATGGCCATTTTGCTTTTTTGCATTTCTTTTCCATCGGGATGGTCTTGGTCCCTGTCTCTTGTACAATAATACAAACCTCCGTCCATAGTTCATCAGGCACTCTGTCTATCAGATTTAGTCCCTTAAATCTATTTCTTACTTCCACTGTATAATCATAAGGGATTTGATTTAGGTCATATCTGAATGGTCTAATGGTTTTCCATACTTTCTTCAATTTCAGTCTGAATTTGGCAATAAGGAGTTCATGATCTGAGCCACAGTCAGCTCCTGGTCTTGTTTTTGCTATCTGTATAAAGCTTCTCCATCTTTGGCTGCAAAGAATATAATCAATCTGAATTCGGTGTTACTCACCTCAAATCCTCACCCACTTCTACAGATTAGCAAAGCCCTACTGTTTCACAAAATACTTTCTCAGATAGTACTTAATGTTTTGTGCATTAACACTACAAATAACACAAACACAGATGAAATATGTGGTGTGCCTTAAATTTTTGCATGAATTTAGACGGTTTGAAGAGAAGGAGAGGTCAGTAAGTCTTGTAAGTCTTTAATTTTTTGTTTTTCTCATTTTGGCCACACCACACAGCTTGTGGCATCCTAGTTCCCAGATCAATCTGGGGATAGAATCCACTTCCCCTGCCACAGAAGTACAAAGTCTTAACCACTGGACCACTCAGTAAGTCCCACGAGTCTTTACTTTTTAAATGACAATACTTTTAAATGGAACAATAACAAGAAACCGTATAGAAAACATACACACAGATATAGACTCTATTGTTTCAGGGGCTGGAGAGAAACATTGACATTTGCCCAGTGTTGTTTTACCACTTCATTAGTGACACTCTGGTCTATTGGGGGATATGATGAAATATGGCTAATGAATCCAAAAGTAACCCAGGTAGCTGCGAAGGGGACAGAAGAGGGCCATAAATAATTGAATGCGCTCAATCATAGGGGTGAATCTTTACACCTCCCAGACATGTATGGGAAGAAGGACAAACTCGTCAGTATTCTAGTTCTACAAATACATTTTCAATAGACTTATTCGAGGTGATTATTTCCCCTTGTTTATGAAAGCATATAGATGTTTTGGTAGCTTAATTTAAATTGGAATGAAAACATTACTGTAGTAAAAAGGGTTATGGATTTGAACTTTTGTCTTTCAATTACATGTTTAGTAAGTTAATTATTGAAACAGATTTACTTCACTGAAAATGCAAAAAAAGGAAAACAAAGATTCTTTCAAAAGTTAAAAATGCTTGCTAAGAAGGTACCTTAATAGTTTCAAATCTCTAATAAAAAAATGCTGTAATATACTAAATGACCCATTCCGTAATATTATAGCTTTGTTTGACACGATAAATTGCTTTGTAACATGTTAGTGTGCATTAAAAGTAAGTCAGATTGCTGTAAATCATGGCTTTGTCTGTTCATTATTCTTACTATTATTATTATTACTTTATTATTTTTATATATGACTACAAACCAATGTTGAAAAATGAAGACTTCTTTCCTAACATTTGTAAGATAGATATCAACACAAATTTTGGAAATTGACATGTTGGTGAATAATTGCTTAGTCTTACTCTGGTGCCCTTCAATATATTTTCATGACATTATTAAAATGCACCTTGATCTCCACCATCTGATTGACTTCTTGACAATGAGCCGGCAAAATAAGAGCAATGTGAGCAAGCTAAATATTCATTAATACCACAAGTTCAAGAAATAAATACATATTCATTTTTTTAGGAACATATGGAAATTATTCATTGTTATAGAAATTTTATACATAATGAGTTTGGTGTGTGAATACAATATGACACTGTATTTTGAAAATATGTAACAATGGAGATAAGTTGGAACTTTAAAAGATGTCTTAGCTTGTTCTTTTCTGTTTCCTTTTTCTGTTTCTTTTCTATTTCTCTCCTTCCCTCCTGTTTTCTTTCTTTCTCTTCTAGAGCCATTTTAGAGGCTTCGATAGAGTAGAACAAAGTAAGTGTGTGTGCCATAGGTTGGGGGGAGAAGAGTGGAGGGTGTCAAGGCAAATTGCATGTCTGTGTAGCGGGGCTTCTCTGTAACACATGCTGCAGGTTGACTGGGGTGAGACCGATATCCACGCAGAGGAGTGGCCCGGTGAGATCTGAGGGCATCACCAAAGGGGATGCCGAGTGTGAGGTGTCTCAGTACCAACAGGTTAAGGAGGGAGTTTTATGGAAGAGAGTGTGCTGGCCAAGACAGGCTATTAGATACAGAAGGATTGATCAAATAAGTATATCAGATTAACAGAAGCCAGGTTTCTCAGTCAGAGAAAGGCTGATAAGGAAGATTATTTTCAAATAAGGAAGAGAACTAGGTTGAAATATATAGTCTTAGATTGAAATTGGCAATATTGCCATGAACTTATTTTCAATATATATATATTTGTATATATAATGATGCACATGTAAATAAGCATAGATGAAAATGTGAATATATACGTGTGTGTGTGTATATATTATACACACAGACCTATACACGCTCAGTCGTGTCTGACTCTTTGTGACCCCCATGGACTGGAGCCTACCAGGCTCCTCTGTCCATGGAATTTTTCAGGCAAGAGTACTGGAGTGGGTGGCCATTTCCTTCTCCAGGGGATCTTCCTGACCCAGGGATCGAACCTGGGTCTCCTGTGTTTCAGGCAGACACTTTTTACCATCTGAGCCACCTGGATATATGTATATTATAAACACAGACCTATATACAGTGGCATATCAATAGCAAAGAGCACCCGAATCTATCATTCTGGAGCTCCCTGGAGAAATGGCAAATTCCAGGGCTGAAGGAGGAAATGGAAGTAAAATGTGATCCTGGAAAATCTTGTTATGCCAGAAAACATGGATATATTAAAAAAAAAAAATAGTGAGACCATTTCAAGAAGGTGCAGAAGCCAGCTATAAGGAATTCCCACTGACAAAATGAGACACTAAGGCATCAAAATAAACCTAACAACTAATTATAAGCCACAGAATAAAATAGAAAACCATAAGTTTATTATGAGCAAATGAGTGAGTGAAAGTCACTCAGTCATGTACAACTCTTCACGACCCCATGGACTGTAGCCCACCCATCCCCACTGTCCATGGAATTCTCCAGACAAGAATACTGGAATGGGTAGCCATCCTCTCCTCCAGGGGATCTACCCAACCCAGGTATTGAACCTAGGTCTCCCGTATTGCAGGCAGATTCTTTACCATGTGAGCCCCTAGAAAAGCCTCTGAGTTCATTATATAGATATAAATAAATAAATAAGTTAATTGAAAGTATTGTAAAGAATGGGTTATGTATACAATTTCCACGTATTTAATAAAACAACCATAATTCACAAAGGACAAAAGTGTAATTTTACATTGGAGAAATATGCAATATACTCTTTTAAAAGAAGAATCAAATGAACCAATAATGAGAGAAACTGAAATCACAAGCTGTGTAAGGATCCAGGGAGAAGAATATAGCAGCCCTCCAGTGATATTTCTGCTAAGGATGCATTACCTAAGTCTAAACATAGCAAGCCTTCACACAACCTCAGATTGAGGGACAGTCTATAAAATAATTGGCCTATGATCTTCAAGTGTCAAGGTCATGAATTCAAGAAAAGACCAAGGGATTGTTCTACAACCAAACGTGGGTTGTGATCCCAAACTTGCTCCTTTAACTGCAAAGGATGCAATTGGGACAACTGGTGAAATCTGAATAGGATTTCAGGACTGGCTGGCAGCTAATGAATCAATTCTAATTTTCTGCTCTTGAGAGTTGTATTGTGATGAGAGGAGACTGTCTTTGTTTATCTTTTATTGTACTTGCATTTTTTCCTGTAATCTGTGGTTGTTTCAATTTTTTTAGAAAGATAAGAAAATTTTGGATCAGAGTCTCTCACATTATGATTTGTTATTCTCCCAATTTAAAGATAGTTGTAATAATTTTAACTGCTTTTACAAGCTCTGAATTTTAATAGATGTCAGGTTTTTACCACCCCTAGAGAATTTCTATAAAATTCAATTATTTTTCTAGCTCATTTTATATTTCATGGTGATGTGTTTACACATTATACCCTGGGACCTAAGGATAATAGGGAAAATCAATTGTTAACAAAATGAAATGTAAGCCCTGTGACAGCATATACCATTCTTATACTTGGTTTCAAATATGCCTATTTAATTTCATTTTAGAGTGAAATCAGATAAAATTAAAATTCTATTTAGATATTCTCCAGAAGTTAAGTGAGTCCCCAAAGTGATTAGCCACAAAGAAATTTTAATTAGTTTGATGAAATCTGCCTTTCAAGTGGTTTGAAATTTGGATATCCAAGAAAATGATCTGTTGGGTATTTTGTTTTTGTCTTTTCCCCTTCTAAAAATCCAAACCAAAACCCAACCAAACCTGAGGAAATAAAAGGCTTTGTCTGAGAGGAGCAGAGAATGGATTCCCTGTCAGGACGGTATAATTTGTATGCAATCATGTTTCTCCAGTTATCTCTGTCTTTACGAGTATGAGGGGTTCCGAATTACAAAGTGGCTAAGGTAGGCATGATACTACAATGTGAATAACAGTATTAACACAGACAATATGGACTATTGACATTATATTTTACATAAAACCAGATAAAACAATGAGCCTTGCATACAAATCTGTGCTGAAAAGGCACCGCCTTATCACATTACCATGGATCAGTGTGAATTTCCTTTTCAAAGCAGAGTTCTGACCAGAGTCTGGAGCCAAATTCTTTTCTGTGTGTATGCAAAGACTTCATTTCAGACACCTTGGGCTGGAGCAGCATGTAAATTGTCAGGAAAAAGTATTGCTAGCCTGGAGCTACCAATAGAGCCAGTTGTACGGCCAAATGTGCAGATTTGGCAAACCAGCTGTTTTCCCTGCTCAAGGAATTTTCATGATGTGCTCCTGCTAAGCAAATCAAACAAGCTTTACGTCAGCTTTTATAGTGCATTAAAACCTGGGGCTTTTGTAGAGATTTGAACAAAGGGTATTCAATATTTTCCCTTCTGATGATGAATATTTCTCTACTTTTTAAAAAGGTACAAGTTTGGGATATTGAGAACAAATAGCAGACACAAAGTTATCCTATCTCTCTGGGGTTTTAACTCTTAAAAACAGAGAGAGAGGTAGAGACTAAGGCAGAGAGAAGGATGAGCAGGACACAAGAACGTAATTTTTTGTTTGTTTTGAGAGTAACAGATCCATGAGGACAGTGATTTCTGTCTCTTTGGTTCACTATCAATAGTAATTAATTAATTCTATCAGTATTAGCAGACAGAAAAGTGCCTGGTAGACTTTAGAATTTAAAGCTGCCAATTTTTAGACTAGAAATAAGTGAATCATGTCAAATTCTCATCATGGATTTAGATCATCACTCAATTTGGGAGATGGTTAAATTCTAAAGGCAGACTTTAGAATTTAAAACTGTCAATTTTTAGACTAGAAATAAGTGAATCATGTCAAATTCTCATCATGGATTTAGATCATCACTCAATTTGGGAGAAGATTACTTTTTAGATCATCACTCAATTTGGGAGAAGGTTAATTTCATTTTGTAAAATGAAAAAGGAAACTTTCTCTTATTCCTACTGCCTCTGAAAATATAACTTCCTGGTGGAGTTTCCAGTCAGGCCAGAGGACAATCTAAGCCAAATGTTTCTTACTGCATCATTTATTCTTAGTATTCAGTCATTCATTTAATACATACTTATTATGCATCTGCTATGTGTCAAGCTCTGGAGTATGTACAGGAAAATTAAACAATTATGGATAATATCTCTTATCTCAGGAAGCTCAGTGAGGGTAACAGAAAGAAGGAGATTCTGCAGTACAATGTGATGAGTATTATGAAATGTGAAGGATGTGGCCTTTCACCAGGTGATGCTAGTATTTATAGGGAATAAGCATAAAATAGGGCTTCCCTGGTAGCTCAGTTGGTAAAGAATCCACCTGCAATGCAAAAGACACCAGTTCGATTCCTGGTTTGGGAAGATCAGCTGGAGAAGGGATAGGCTACCCACTCTAGTCTTCTTACGCTGCCCTTGTGGCTTAACTGGTAAAGAATCCACCTGTATTGAGAAAAACCTGGGTTCAGTCCCTGGGTTGGGAAGATCCCCTGGAGAAGGGAAAGGTTACCCACTCCAGTATTCTGGCCTGGAGAATTTCATGGACTGTATAGTCCATAGAGTCACAAAGAGTCGGACATGACTGAGTGACTTTCACTTCATTTCACTTCAAGCATAAAATGAGAGGGGTTTAATAAGACAGAAAGGCTGAATGGTTATGATACTTCAATTATAAAAGCCCTCAGGTATGTTTCCTAAATGATAGGATAGTTTCTGTCTATTTTAATTATTTGGGTTGTGTTCCCTGTCTTTGGACTTTGGCTTCTACCTACCTGAAACCCCTGTCATTTAAAACTTACTGATTTACAAGCTATTTTTTAATCAGTCACTGTGCTAACCTGGGTCCTTCTAGCAAATTACCAAACTTGAAATGGAGTAAGGCTGTTGGAACACTGCCTAACATTTGTTTCATCTGATAGAAATAATATAATGATTTTTATCTGTTTATTAATTTAGTTTATTAATTAATTGATAAATTAATCTTTAATGTATCTGTTTATTAATTAGTTCATAATTTGCTAATAGAATCTTATTATATATATAGAGAGATATATAAAGGAGACACACACGTGTACAGATTTATACTTATTTATATGTGTAAATTTATGTGTACATAATTATTGCTTAATAAGGAATCAGACTGGCCTTTGCCCTTGGTTACTGGGAGAAAGACTATAAATTCATGGAATTTTCCAAGCAGTAAGTGTCTCTTTATTCGTGAGCCCCCTAGATCAACCTCAGTTTATGCTAACTAGATGACTAAGGATAGGGCTGTGTCCATCAGAAGGATCAACCTTTGCTTAGAGGACTGGGGCTTTGAACCAGTCTAAACTCCAAGGAGGGATGGAAGTGGGAGGTTTGAGATTGAGTTCAGCCATGTAGCCAATGATTCCATCAAATCTGTTTATGTAATGAAACTCCAATAAGAAGCCTGGACACCAGAGTTTGGTGGAGATTCTTGGCTGATGAACATGGCAGTGTGCTAAGGGAGTGATATGTCCTGATTCCATGGGAAAAGGGCATGGAAGCTCTGCATTTGGCATGCTCCTAAATATCAACCTATATGTCTCTTTTGGTGGCTGATCCTGATTTATATCTTTTATAATAAAAAATTATAAGCACTTTCCTGAGTCTCGTGAGTCCTATGAATGAATTACTGAACTTGGCTAGGGATCATGAGAATTTCCTTGTTTTGTAACCAATTGGTCATAAGTACAGATAGCCTGGGGACTCCCAAAATCACTGCTGGCATCTAAATGAAGACAGTCTTTTTGGGGATCACGCCCTTTAAATTGTGGTAGTCTGATGTTAACTCCAAGTGGGTTAGCTTCAGAATCGAAAGGTAGTGCTTCAGTATACATTTTGTGACGGATGAAGGTATGGAAACTTGAATGACACTTGGGATTCTAAGATAATACCTTGTTGTATGCCCAATATTTTACATAACCTTTTTTCTAAGTTATCATGATCCTTTGAGAACAATGTAAAATGAGGCCCAGATTGTCTCTGTCCATGGTACAGATTTTTAACCAACGTCCTTCACTTCATATGTAAGTGTTATCACAGTTATTTTGCTGTTCATCAGTTGATACAAATACACACATATATATAAGGTGCCAAAGAAAGTGACCAGTGCATGTGCAGTGCCCAATTCTTATCGGCTTTCTTCTTACTCAACCTTTTTGATAACTAAAAGATCTCTGAATAGGCGCAGACTCTGAAGAGGTAAATTCTCTGGTGATGAAGGAAAATTCCCTTTTTCAATACCTGCTCTGACAATACAGTCGCCTCATTCGAGGACCTCAATTAGATCAGAGGAGTTGTTATCATCATAGCACAAAGTGTAAATGGATTCATGTGCATTCTCATTTCTGCTGTCACCTTTAAGTTCCACAGCCCCACAGCCAACAGAAAGCAATTTTTTTTTTCTTTTTTTGGCATTGGGATCAGGAATTTCCGAACTTATTTTATGAAGCCATTAGTGCTTCACCAACAAATAAAAGAATGGGTGTTAAAGACATGGGTTTTTGGCAGGAGGAAGGCATTGGGGATCACCACACATGAATAGGGATGGGGTGATAAATTATGACTTATATTTGGGGAAGAGCTTTAGTCATTATTTGGATTATGTTCTCTTTGTATTAGAAGACATTTCTTTTACGAACAAAAATTGGTTTCTTTGGAATTCTCCTTGCCTTAATTTCTATCTTTGGGGCTTCCACTCATTTGCATGATTGTCCTAGAGAACAATTTATCATCCCTCTTTTACGCATCTGATTTTCTAAAGGTCACCTAGTAAGTCAGGGATGACATTGGGCATATTCTCTTGGGTAACTTCTAATAATTGCACTTCCTCCCTGATGCTTTGGGTGTCTGGCACATTTGTAATTGACAGAAGGATAACAATGCAATCTGGCTTGTTTCCAAGGCCACCCTCAAATAAAGCTGGATGGTTATGGGGGTGGTTAAACCACCCATATCCATCCCTTTGCCTCAGGAAGTCAGGCTGAGTGAGGGAAATATTAAAAATCCAAAATAAAGAAATTATCTGATTGGATCATTGTTTAATTTTTTTAAGTTTTGTTTTTTGATGTGGACTATTTTTAAAGTCTTTATTGAATTTGTTGCAATACTGCTTCTGCTTTACGTTTTGGTTTTTTGGCCGAGAGGCATGTGGGATCCTAGCTCCCAGACCAGGGATTGAACCCAGATGCCCTGCATTGGAAGGTGAAGTCTTAACCATTGGAATGCCAAAGAAGACTCAGATCATTGTTTCTTTAATTAAAAAAAAAAAATGCATTTAATTGACAACATACCTGGATAAGTAAGCAGTAAATAGCAATAGAAATTTGAATGCTGCTTAAACCCTTTCCGGCTATCTTTACAAATGCCCAACCTGCTTCTAATATCCTATCTTTTCACAAGTGCTTCGGGCACAGAGAACTCTGCTTACAGATTAAAGCTAGTTTCTGAGTGGTGCTTAATAAGGCTGACCCAGGAGAAAATTCTGGTTTCTAGAATGATGTAGTAATGTCAAAGTAAAAAGAATTTCACCTTTCAGATATGTGATTAGAGTGAAGAAAAGTATCAGTTTTCTACAAAACATGGGAAAAAAATAAGAAAGGTGATATTTCGTGAAAAGCATATGCCAGGCAGGTAATCTGTTAACAGGAACAGGAGATTTTATGATTGTCTTTGTCCATTCTTTGGCAACCTTAGATTGGCCTACTAAAACCCACAAAATGTTCTATTGTTAATACCATGGATTTTTGTTTCTAAAATATAAACTGGAGATGTTACGATGATGATGAAAGAGTATTTGTTCTGCTTCTGAAATAGAGCAGATAAATGAACAACGTGTTATAGATCCTAAAAGTTAGAACTTTTTGTTTGATGAAAGTTTGGATAAAACATAAATACATAAATGTGATTAATTATACTTATTTGAAATTTTATTAATCATGATATATATAATATTTAAACAGCTTTTCAAACTTAGCAAAATATTTTTATATTTTAAATTATCCTAAATATGGTATATTGCATGACTAGTTCCAATTCTCTTACCCCTCCTGGTATGCATGCTGGTCTGTATGTACTTTGCCGTGTGGCCCTGAGATGACTTGGGTCATGTAATTTGTTCTGGCCAATAGAATAAGACTGTATTGAATACATGCCTAATCTATGCCTTGATTTCAGGAGATCTTGCAGGTTTCTGCTTGTACTCTTGTGCTTCGATTACCACCATGAGAAACATTCCTAGGCTAGTCTGTTGGTTCCAGGAGATGGCTGAAGGACATAAGGAGCAGAACTGTCCAGAGAATCTCTCCCGGCCAAGCCAAACCTAAGCAGACTTCTCAGCTGCCCAGCAATTGCAGGAACTATAATAATAAGTAATTGCCTTTTTAAGCCCCTGAGCTAGGGGACAGATTGCTATGCAGCAATAGCTAAGTGACTCTATAGTATGTCAGATTGGAGTGTTGTACAATTCATGGTTTACTAAAGACATAACAGAGAGCCTGAATGGTTAAAAAGCTTTCTCAAAAGCACATGCAAATCAGCATCACATCGGGCCTTAAACACATCTCTTGATTTCAAATCCCCATGTTTTTATACTCCAAAAAAAATTCTCCTTACTAGGTCCAGTGTTTCTGTACTCTGTAAGCACACGTCTTGTTCAGAGCATAAGTGAAGTGAAATCGCTTAGTCGTGTCCGACTCTTTGCGACCCCATGGACTGTAGCCTACTCGGTCCATGGGATTCTCCAGGCAAGAATACTGGAGTGGGTTGCCATTTCCTTCTTCAGGGGATCTTTCTGACTCGGGGATCGAACCCGGGTCTCCCGCATTGTAGGCAGATGCTTTACCGTCTGAGATACCAGGAAAGCCCTTCTATGTTCAGAGCATAGAAGTCAATAATTGAATGGAACACTTACCTTTGCAAATGGCTGAGAAAGAAGTGAGTCATTGAAAGGCTGGTCATTGAAAGGCTGGTCAAAAGTGAGTCATTTAAAGATACCCCTTTAAACATTGCTCTGTTTTTACCTGAATTCAACACCTTCCTAAACTGGAATTAAGAATGATTCGGCTTGAAAGGATGAAGATAGGCCAACCTTCTATTTAGTATATCTGTCTTCATTGCCTGGGGCTTAGAAAGTCCCACACAACTGGATACATTAATTATGTCTGCCCTTGTAAAAATGTTTCAAAGTCCTCTCCCAATGCCACATATAAAGTTTTTAAAAGCAACAAGCAAAGATAAAGATTCGAGACAAACTGAGGCAACCTATATTCATATATGGAAGAAAATTTCCTGCAATAGAGTACTGAAAAGCCATCAGATTTCAGTTTCTATCTGGGCATCATTTACGTTTGGCAGACGGGAAGGGATTGTTGTTTTATTTCTTGTTTATTCTATTTTTGCTTCTCTAGGGGCATTTAGGTTGGCAGACTGTTACTTATTTCTTGTAGAGGTCTTTAGGGACACATTTAGAGACTAAAACCAATAAAGCTACTTGGGCATCTTGTAATGTATTTTGAAGATTCAGCTAACTGAGCAGGCCCCAGTGGAAGGCTTTTTCTTTTTTTTAATAATTGGGCTTCCAAAATTGTGTGCATACTGACAGGTAATATTCATGCACATAAATTTGACAATAACAATCTCATTGCTCTCATGTTTCAACTGCCACCTACATGCTAGTGCTTCTCAACTTTTCAAATCTGAATCTCAGCTTTCTATATTCAATTGCTTTTCTGCAAGTGAATGCCCCAAGGCACTTCAAAATTAACATAGGCAAATCTAAATGCATCATATTCTCCTTACCACCTTTTCTTCCTGGATACCCCATCTCAGTTAATTGCCTTACCATCTACCCAGTCACCTAAATTATTGTTCCAACTATCATCCTTGACTCACTGTATTTCTATATTCTTCAATTTTTATGGGCCCAATGCTCTATCAGTCTTACCTAATAAGTGTTTCTGAAATTTGTCTCCTCATTTACAATTCCTGGCTTTCCAACATTTCTCAGTTGAAATGTTGCATCTCCTGCCTTAAACCCCCAATCTGCCTTTAAATGAAAGATGACCAATTAGCTCTCACAACCAAATGGCTTCCAATAATAATCTACCAGTACTCTTGCCTGGGAAATCCCATGGACGGAGGAGCCTGGTAGGCTGCAGTCCATGGGGTCGCTAAGAGTCGGACACGACTGAGCGACTTCCTTTCACTTTTCACTTTCATGCACTGGAGAGGGCAATGGCAACCCACTCCAGTATTCTTGCGTGGAGAATCCCAGGGATGGGGGAGCCTGGTGGGCTGCCATCTATGGGGTCGCACAGAGTCGGACACGACTGACGCAACTTAGCAGCAGCAGCAGCAGTGTGGTCACTGCCTCTCTCTCAAACCTCATCAATGCAAAGTGCACTCTAGAAGCTAACTGGCTTCATATTCTGCCTTCACTACTCTGGGTGTGCAAACCTGAGTACATTTCTCTACAATTCTGTGCCTCAATTTCCTCGTCGGTAAAATGGGATTTAGTGCTGCTTATCTCAAAATGTTGCTATTAGCATTAAATGAAGTAATACGGTAAATAAAAATACTATCTAATACAGAATAAGCCCTCCATAAATGTTTCTGAGACCCCAACTGTCTGCTTCAAACATTCTGATCTACCTGTCATTTCCTGCGTGTGCAATGTTGCATTCTATGTTCACCCTTTTCTTACTGTTTCCTTTGTCTATATCAAAATTCTTCTTTCTTTGACTATCTCCAAAGCATGCTTCATCTGATTATTGAATTGAATTACTTATTCATGCCTTCATTCTTTCATGTAACTATAATTTCTTGAGTAGTGACTCTGTGTTATGCAAGTGGCATACAAAAATGGTCACAAACAATATGGCACTCTGGCTTCAAGGAGCTTGTGAGTAGATAAGGCTGGGAAACTGATAAACACACAATCACAGTCACTTAATTAAAGGAGAATATGTGTGGGTGTTGAAGAAAAGACTAGAGAATATAAAAACATAGTTGAGAGGAAACTATAGTTGACATAACACAGTCTGGAGGAAGTATTTCAGGTATCCTAGCCTCCAGGAAATTGTCCCTGATGTCCAGATAAGGTTAACTTTTTGTACCCTGTGATCTGAGAACACACCTGATGCCTAAGTCTGCTTGAGCTGCTATAACAAAATGCCACAGATTGAGTGGCTTAAACAAGAGACATTTATTTCTCACAGGTCTGGAAGCAGGAAGTCTAAATTTAAGGTGCCAGCCCATTCCCGGTGTGGACTTCTTCCTGGCTTGCAGACAGCCACCTTTTCACTGTGTCCTCACATGGCTGACAGGGAGCCATCTCTGTTTCTTTCTCTTCTTATAAACTCTCTAATATCACCATGAGGGCCCCATCTTCATGACCTCATTTAACTCCAATTAGCAAAGGCGTTATCTCTAGATACCACATTAAGGGTTAGGTTTCAACATGTGAATTTTGGAGGACACAATTCAGTTCACAGCACCTGCATAGCCTACCCCAGAGAATGCACCTTAAATGGTGAAAAGTATCCGTTTTCATTTTTACTCTTTCTTCCTTGACTACAGTGACTTGAGGACAGGCCCCGTATCTTTATCCATTGCTTCTGTCCCCATTAGCCAAGAATTGCTCTCATAGGTTGCTAATTCCTCATTGTTTCAGCTTGTACAGGAGTGAGTCACAGATTTCCACAGGTTTCCTATGCCCTGTGTTAATGACGTCCAGGTAGAAAGTGTTAAAGACATCGCGCTGCTGAAATGGGGTACTGTAAGTTCATACCTGCCTGAAGCCAATTGTCTCAGTATTGACTCAAAAGACGTAAGACAAAAAACAAAGATCTAAACTAAGATGTAAGGAACAGTTTGCTGGGGTTTCTGAGAAAATGTTTGTTTCCTTGATAAAGAAAATCAGTGGAGCTGGTTATATCCTATTCCCTTCTGTCTTCTATTTTTTTGCCATGAAGGTAGAAAAGACATCTAATAATCACCTTGCAAACAGGAAGAGCTAGGCTTGAGGGAAATGCAAAGGGAGGAGTGCACTAGCATGCTTAGGGCATTGAGCTATTATTGAGCCATTCCCTAACTACTATATCTGGAATTCCTATTATATAAGAAAAATAAACTACTGCTTATTAAACCAGAGTAGCTTTATTTTTGTTACTTACACCTAATGCTCTTCTAATTCTTCTATCCAATCTGCTCATATAACACATTGTTTTTGCATTACTATTATTGTTGTTGGCTTCACAGCATCACATAATATCATTCTCTCCAAACTCTCACATGTAGAAATAACTCGATCATCTTCCTATCTCCATCTCACATGCATTTTGCATATGTAGACAAAATAAAAGTTGTATAGATGTGAAATGGCTAAAAATGTCACCTGCTGTGAGATATTTACTTTCAGAAATGTTTCTATAGGAAAATTTACTGTAAAGAAGAATCTTTTATAATACTAAATTGGTATCCTATAGTATCCAACCCAGTAACATCATAGAAACACAGCAAATATTTCAATATTCAAAACAATTATAAAATATTTCCAAACTCCCATCTTCCAAAGACAGTCATAGTTAATGTTTTATTGTATTTCCTTACAGTATTTTTTCTCTGGATAAAAATTCCATCGTCGGTATAGCCCATGGGGCTGCAAAGAGTCAGACATGACTGAGCAACTTTCACTCTCATATAATATATACATTTTTCATCTGTAACAGCAAATGTTATCCAGTTAGGATCCTGTTATATTTACTGTTTTGTAAACCACCTTTTAAACAATCACTCGTTATGAATATTTTTCATGACATGACACTCTTTGATAGCCCAATTATAATAAGTCACAGGGCTTTGTTATTTAGCTGTACCATGATTACATTATCTTTTGGATTTCTGGGTTGCTTCAATTCTTCTTGCTATGTTTCCTGTAGTAGATATATGTTGTTTTCATTTCCTCTCTAATATTAGTACTTTTGAGGGGTTGCCACTCCCTTAATTCTGGAGAGATGCCAATCATAATCTATTGCCCATCCTTGGCTAGGGTGACCTTGAATAAATTAATATTTCATCTCCTGGGAAAAATGATTGTTCTAAAATTAAGTATACAGCTCTACATGTACACACATCTATATTTTAAAGGTATAACCAACAAGGTACAACTGTATAGCACAGGGAACTCTGTTCAATGTTATGTGGCAGCCTGAATGGAAGGGAATTTGGGGGAGAAGGGATACATGTATATGTATGGCTGAGTCCCTCCACTGTCCACCTGAAACTATCACAACATGGTTAATCAGTTGTACACCAACACAAAATAAAAAGATTTTTTTTGAAAAAAGAATATAACTCAGGTAAGATCAGAGCCCCTTTTGGGCATTTCTAATTAGATGATGAAGATGAGTGGGAAAGGTGGGGAAGCTATCACTTTTTCTTAGTGTTACTCACTGTGTTAATATGGGCCATTAGTTCTTAGAAACTTTTAATAGCTCAAAATCTCTTGGGAGAAACCTACCTTTGGTTAGGGAGAATAAGCATAGATAACAGTGAAGGCTGGTTGAGAAGTTAGTTAAAGAAGAGAGAAAAAGCGCTATTTCTGGAGTGAGCTGTGCCTGAAGCTATTCTACTTCTGGATCTCTCCACTTCAGGAACCAAATTGTTCTTTTATTTTTATTATTGTTATTTTCACTTCAACTAGTTTGGGCAAACTTTCTGATAACACTTAAATAGTAAATCTAATAGACTGGTCTGCTAAATCTTTTCATGAATGAGAGTCTCTTCATGCTATATTTATGGCAGTATTGTTTTGATATAAATTGATAACTATATCTTTTTATCATGATAGTCATGTCCTGAAAGAAACCTGGAAAATTCATGGTTCATGTGTTGTATTTTCTTTATACTGACTTTTCGAAATAAAATAGGTTTTACTCCTACAGACTACTCTTGCAAGAGTCTGTTGAGTTCCTTCGGATGAGCACAGCACATGGTAAGTGTACAATAGAATCATGATGAGCAGATTATCAAATGATTGAATTTGCTGCCTGAGGAGCTCCAAGAGTTTCTTTTTAAAGGTGCATTGATTCCCTCAGGTTGTGATCAAACAATATATCAGACACTTTGAAATACTGTTCTCTTTGGTCTTTCAATTTTATACGGTTGTAAAAAAAAACCCAAAAACACTTCATGTGTTTGTTGCAATTTTTCAGCATGAAATGTAAGCTTAGCTTTAAGAACATGAATTTTGCTCCCCGGGGAAGGAACTATAAAAGTCCCATTGCGATTTAAACACAGATGATGGAACTATTTGCTAGGTTTGGGGGTTTGAATTCCAGGTACTCATAAAAGTTCTGACAGTTTGATGAAATCATAATTTGAAGGCGTTAGATAGTTTTTGGTGTACAGGGTCATATGCAAGGTGGTAAAGATAGCATGGCAGGCCTCAGAATAAAAGGATGCGGAGAAAGGCTTTCTAAGTTTTCCTCTGTCACTAAACAGTGCTTGCTATGTTTTCTCCTCTACACCATCCTAGAAACTCTCAAGCTCTCCCAAGACTGCTCAACTTCTCTCTGGAATAAACTAACAGGAAAAGAAAAAATCTATAATATTTGGTTTTAGTCATAAGGTTTATAATCAATATTAGAATTAGCAGAGTCACAACAGCTAATTCATGAGGCAAGTGTCAAAAACTAAAACAAAGCAAATTACTAAAACAGGCCACTGGCAGGATATAATAGACTATTTAATTGACAGGACACTGACCAATATGCCCATCAACTATATTATCTTTTTTGCTTTAATGAGTTTCAGTTCAGTTCAGTTCAGTCATTCAGTTGTGTCCGACTCTCTGCAACCCCATGAATCACAGCACGCCAGGCCTCCCTGTCCATCACCAACTCCCGGAGTTCACTCAAACTCATGTCCACAGAGTCGGTGATGCCATCCAGCCATCTCATTCTCTGTCATCCCCTTCTCCTCCCGCCCCCAACCTTTCCCAGCATCAGAGTCTTTTCCAGTGAGTCAACTCGTCGCATGAGGTGGCCAAAGTATTACAGTTTCAGCTTTAGCATCAGTCCTTCCAATGAACACCCAGGATTGATCTCCTTTAGAATGGACTGGTTGGATCTCCTTGCAGTCCAAGGGACTCTCAAGAGTCTTCTCCATTGGGTCTATTTCTTTCTTCCTCATATTCTAATTTTTTTCCTGATGTTCTATAGTTTGTTATAACTGAATCAGATATACTATTTTTAAGCATTCCCTTGTAGATTGCTACAAACATAAGTCCAGAGAGAGTCTATGCTTGAAGGACAATCCAAGCCCCGCAGGGCTCCACTCAGCAGGTGTCTGCAATCTCAGAGGAAGACTCTCCTTCAGCAGGATATCTTGCCTCCCACAGCATGAATCAAATGGGAACCCCATAATGGTTCTTATTCTGGCAAGAGCCCCTTTAATCCCTCTTTTTCCCCAGTGCTGCTGCTGCTGCTGCTAAGTCACTTTAGTCGTGTCTGACTCTGTGTGACCCCATAGACGGAAGCTCACCAGTCTCCCCCATCCCTGGGATTCTCCAGGCAAGAACCCTGGAGTGGGTTGCCATTTCCGTCTCCAATGTGTGAAAGTGAAAAGTGAAAGTGAAGTCCCCAGTGCTAGCAGCTTCTTTATCCCTCTACCCAGGGACCACTGAGGTTAATCACTATGCCTGTTGCCTGGGTTAGTTTGACCATCACAAAATGTCCATGTTCCCCACACTGTTCCTCAGCCTCCAGGCCCCAGACTCTATCTCCCTTGCCTCCGTGACCTGTATTCCTCCCTCCCTATCTCCTAACACTCTTTCAAGGAGCCTCATGGAGTTCTAGGTCAGTCATCAGCAAACGTCTGCTTCTTCTTGATCAAATGGAAATCTCCTCTGATGGCATCAGTTTTCCTGCAGCACTTTCAAGGGGTGACTCTCTCCTCCAATTCCCCTGTCATGGCACCTAGAGGCAGGATTGATGTCCGACACTCTGCACTGACACTTCTAGTCCATCCTTTGTTGAATCTGAAACATTCAGCTTTGAAATTTATCTCATACAATACTCCTCCTTTTCCATTCACCCTCTTCCTTTAGAAAAATTTCTTCTGTTACACTTTCACTTTCTTCAACACTACTGATATCAGAACAATCCATAATTTATGTATCTACATGGATGATCTTTCTAATGCCCTCTTTCTAACTTCTTAACCTCCTCCACTCCAGTGATTTTGCCCTACACCCTATCCTAGAATCTCTGTATCACTGGCATATGTTTGACCATTAATGGCATCACATTCCATTCTACTTTTCAGTTCCCTTCTTGTAGAATCTAATCTCCAATAAGACTCTGTGCTGGGTGCTGTGCTTAGTCACTCAGTCACCCGCTCCAAAATCGCTAACGCATTGATCCCATCAATTTTTTTATTCTTTACTGCCTCCCCACCAAATCTTCTCTTCCCTCCATAGTCTGCTTGAACTTCATGGTCAGGTTCAGTTCAGTTCAGTCGTTCAGTCCTGTCCAACTCTTTGCGACCCCATGAATCACAGCATGCCAGGCCTCCCTGTCTATCACCAACTCCCAGAGTTCACTCAAACTCATGTCCATCAAGTCAGTGATGCCATCCAGCCATCTCATCCTCTGTCGTCCCCTTCTCCTCCCGCCCCCAATCCCTCCCAGCATCAGAGTCTTTTCGGGTGAGTCAACTCTTCGCATGAGGTGGTCAAAGTATTGGAGTTTCAGCTTTAGCATCAGTCCTTCCAATGAACAACCAGGACTGATCTCCTTTAGAATGGACTAGTTGTGATTTAACCTATTATAATTATTTTCTTGCAACCGTATCACCCCTCTCTATTCTCTTGGCAAAACCACACCCCTGGTTAAATTACATCTTTGTATACTTAATGCCTTCACTAGCACTCTTGAAACTGGCTGGAGAAGACACAAAATATTCTGATTGGCAGTATCTTAAATTCATCAAAAGCTTCAAGCTGGTCCTTACTACTGCCTGTCAAGCACAGTATATACCATTTGTCAGTTTTCTCTCTTAGTCTCTGGTCAGTGTCTCTTAAACTTTAATGGGCAAAACAAATCAAAACAAAATTGGGGATTCTTGTAAAAATACAGATTCTGATTTTGCAGATGTGTAATGGAACCTAGGGCTGTGAATTCCTAGTAAGCTCCTAGATAAAGTCAGTGCTACTGGTTCATTAAGAAGGGAGGACACCATGAGACTTACAAACCTTTTTTTCCTCTCTCAAAATTCCATGATGTATTTCCCCATCATTACTCTTAAACTTTGGCCTTGCTTCCTACTTTACCAGAAAATTGAAGCAAAATCACACCAGAAATTCTATAAGCAGTCCCCATCATATCTGCCCATCTTACTGCACTTGGGTTCATACACTTACCTTGTATCCTACTAGTAAACACAGACTGTTTTGGGTCCACAGCAATGCCAAACTTTCTACTTACACATGATCTAGAGCTTTTCCTCCTTCCTGTTCTCTCAAGTTTCTCTGGCAATTTTCCCCTCTCAGTTTTAAAACAATTAAAAAAAAAATCTACTGAATCATTCCCATAAACATACTGATATGTCATCATTTATCCCATATTAACTAAAACTCTCTCTCTTGATCCCACCTTCCCCTTAAACTAGCACCCGATTTCTTTTCTTCCCTTAAAATGGTATCTATATTCCAAGTGACCAATTATTCCACATCCATATCTCTTGCCACTGCTATGACCAATTTTTAACCCCACCTTCCATTGTAACTGGCTTTCTGAATGTTGACAATGGCCTCAATGTTACTAAATCCCAGATCACAACTCAGTTCACATAGTATCAAGCTCTTATGAGCATTTGCCACAGTTGATCTCTCTCTACTTGAAAATTTTCCTTATTTTGCTTACAAGACATTTCATTTGTCTTATTTGCCTCCTACATTTCTAATCATTTTATTCTCTAATTTCTTCGGCTGTTTCCTCTTCTTTTCTACTACCTCAACTTGTTGTAGGAGCTCAGAGTTCAATTTTAGGACCTCTTCTGCTTTTGATATCTATAGTCACTGCTAGGTAATCTACACCAGTAGTATCAAGTTAAATACCTATCTCTATGTTGATGTCTCCTAAAGTCCTATCTCCATTATAACCTCTCCTCTGAAATCTAAGTTTGTATACCCATCTGCCTATTTGATGACTGTTACATGAGTGCCTAAGAGGTAAGTTCAGTTTGACTGTAAGTAAAAGTGAGCTCATGATTTCTTTTTCACAAACTTTCTTTCCCCCAATCAAAACTTCTGCAAGTTCCTCCTTCTTGGTTAATGTCTATTCTTGTAGTTAAAACCTAAACATTTGTATCTTCTTTAACTCTTCTCTATCTCGTACAGTCCACATCCAATCTACCAGTAAATCCCTCAGTTCTAACTTCAAAACATTGACAATTCATCCTATTCTCATGGCTCCTACAGCTACCACCCTGAGCAAACCACCTGGCCTGGATTCTTGCAACAATCTAATTCATCTCCCTGCTTCTACTTTTGCCAAACCTATCTGACACACTAGCTAGAGTGATCACGTTAAAGAGTAAGATCTTGTCAATCTTCTGCTTAAGCTTTGCCAGAGTTTTCATTGCAACCAAATTAAACGTTCGAACTAGGTCTTTCCAGGTCCTGTTTTTTCTAACCCTTGTTATCTCTCAAATGTCACTGTCTCACCCTTTCTCCCAGCTGTCCTCTGCTCCAGTCATACAGCTCTCTGGTACCAGACACAGCCTAGGACCTTGACACTTGCTGTCCCCTGTACTTGGAGTGAAGCTTCCCCAGCCATCTGTCTGGTTCACATCCTCAATTCCTTCACAACTTGCTCAAAACTCCTCATCTCATAAAGCATTTCCTAATGACATTGATTGAAATTTCCTCCAACAAATCTTGATTTAAATTCTTCCTTTGCCCTTAGCACTATCACACGTAGTGCATGTTGCACTTTCCTACTTTGTTTATCTCCTCCACTGGAATATACAATCTATGTTGCTTTTTTCTGTTTATCATTGCCTCCTTGGTACTTTGATCAATGTCTGATATATAGTAGAGGGTTAAAAAGTGTTTGTTGAACAAATAAATCACCTTGGAATTTTACGTGATGAGCACCAACATAAATAACTTCAGGTTTTTGCACCTGTCTCTTTATTGGATGAAGTCTGAAAAAAAATGCCAATTAATGACAAAAAATTTAGTCTAGTTACCTGGACTTGCATGCATGCATGCTAAGTTACTTTAGTCGTGTCCAACTCTGGGCAACCCCATGGACTGCAGCCTGACAGGCTCCTTTGTCCATGAGTTTCTTCAAGCAAGAATACTAGGGTGGGTTGCTGTGCCCTCCTCCAGGGGATCTTCCAGACCCAGGGATTGAACCCGAGTCTCTTACATATATCTGCATTGATAGGCAAGTTCTTTACCACTAGCACCACCTGGGAAGCCCACCTGGACTTGAGCTAAATCTATTTTGTGCTTATTTCAATATTCTCCTGGCTTCTTTTCCTACTCTTTCCCCCTCTCCTTTCTAGAGAACAAGGTAACAGACACAAAGTAGGTGGTAGGTTCATCTTTGTTGTGTGGAGGGGAAGTTGCAAATGAATTTGCAACTTGAATTTGCAATTTGAATTTGCTTCAAACCCTACCAGGTATGAGTTATAAAAGTCTGTGAAAATTATTACAGTCCAGCTACTTAACCTGAAGTCATCATCTGCCTACTACAGCCCATATCCATGTATCAACTTCACTGCTGCTGCTGCTGCTGCTGTCACTTCAGTCATATCCGACTCTGTGCAATCCCATAGAGGGCAGCCCACCAGGCTCCCCCGTCCCTGGGATTCTCCAGGCAAGAACACTGGAGTGCCACCAAAGAGATCTGCTCTGACATTTCATTCCCTTACTCATGGTTCCCTGGATGTGATCCTCAGCATACTGTAAGAAGGACAGATGACTAACAACATAGGTTTTTAGCTTCCCTGGTGGCTCAGAGGTTAAAGCATCTGCCTCCAATGCGGGAGACCCGGGTTCGATCCCTGGGTCGGGAAGATCCTCTGGAGAAGGAAATGGTAACCCATTCGGTATTCTTGCCTGGAAAATCCCATGGACAGAGAAGCCTGGTAGATTACAGTCCACAGGGTCGCAAAGAGTCAGACACGACTGAGTGACTTCCCTATGTCACTAAGCTTCTCCAAAGTTAACAAATTATCCAGGAACTTTATTTGTTCAAAGAATCCATACGTTTGTAATTAAGTTCTTTATTAATCTGAATCTCACAAACATATCCAAATGAAAAATCCATTAGAACCTGCAGTAGTTAAGGTCCTTAACCATTTTTTTTCCAGCTCAGTTCCTAGCATTTCCATTATGCTTTGCTAAGGAGACCACAGGGCCCCCAAATTGTTGCTGAGCGCACAGTGTTTGTATAATAAATATGATTTGAGTGCTTCAAATGTGCACTGAATCATGGAATCTCAGGTTATAAAAAACATTGAATCATCTAACTCTGACGCTCATCCACTGTTTGATTCTTTTTCTAATGCTCCCTTTTGAACACCTATGAAGATGGAGCAAACACTGCTGATTCTTGAAGAAATGAAAATATAAGCCTGTTATACAACTCTCCTTGGGTTGTCATAAAGTTAATTTGTGAATCAGGACCCACATGGAGACCACATCAGTGGCCCAGCCCATGTCACAAATCTAAACCTAAGCAAACCTGCACTAACGGGAAGCAAACTGCCAAGGAAACCTAACATATAACAATCACAGTCTTCCAACTCAACGTTAGCTAGCTTACCTTACCCTAGAAAACAGGACCTACTGGCCTTGTAAGTTAAGTCCTTACAATCACTCACCAATCACCCAGTTCCCATGTTGCTTCTTCTAATATTCTGTAAACTCAACATTTGACCCAAATCCCTTGGGAACAGTGCTCCATTCTTGTGAAGCACTGCACTCCCCCAGGCCATGGATTGCTTTCTTTTGAATGAACTACATCATCCTCATTACTATCTTATTTTAGTTTTGTCATTTTAAACTATAATTTCTCTTCCTCTCGTTTATAATGTTGATCCTAGTTATGTTGCAGGGCAGAAAGATACAAGAGAAAAAGATTTGGATTCAGCATGAGATGGCCTGAGTTCCAGTCTAATTGAACCACTCGATAGTCTGCTTTTGAACTTGGCACTTGTCTATCGAGTTTCACTTTCTCAGTCTGTTGAATGAATCGAGGTAGGCTGAAGGCTCTAACAAAAGACTTCAGTGTGTGCAATGGCCCATACTCACTAGAAGTTGAGTTCTGTTCTGACTACATCACAGAACAGGATGGGTAAACAAGTTAATGGGGCAGCCCTGTTCCACAAGCTCAATCAGGGACCAAGGATGATGTAGGAGCCGTTATAATTAGCACTGGTTTCCTAGGTCTTGCTGCAACTTTTTCCACCAGCTAACCAGAGGGGAAAAGCACGTGGAAGCAGGCACACAGGATATTGTGTGTGCCAGGGGCTGAGGGGACACACGTGCGTGCATCTGCAAATATATCACATGTAGAAATGACTCCCAACTTTTTCATTAATGTGCCTTTGATTAGAACCTATTCACAGTGTTATGCCCTGAGTCTGGTTCCCCCATACTGGTAGAATAAGACACTCGCAGCAATGCAAAAGCAAGAATGGGGTTTATTTCTAGCTCGAGCTAGGGCTCATGCCTCCTCCAGCGCAGTGGAGTGGGACAAGAGCCCCGAGCCCAGCTTACAGCGGTTTTTATAGTCTCAGGTTACATAAGCACCTATTTCTGTTCAAAAGATCAAGCTGGCAGAAGCTCATTGGCCAGTTTATACGCGCGCGGGGTTTTTCTGGGGGATTTCCCTTTGTACTCTGATTGGCCCGACTTTTGGCGCCAGCGGGACTTTTCTAGGGAGGAGTTTCTTAATTTTGGCGCCGGCGGGATCTTCTTAGGGAGGAGTTTCTGTGGACTTAGTCTCCACCCTCTCTCCAGGAATTCAAAACTTAGGCCTAAGCAAGGTCTCAGGCCTATCCTGGCTACTCAGATGTTAGGGCTCCTAACATCTCCCCCCTTTTCTGTTGTTCAAATGGAGGAATCTTCCTCCGTGGGTAGAGTTTGATCCAGGGATCTTTATACAGCCTTATTCAAAAACAATTTTAGGAATCTTTACTTAAAGACAACCTTATCTAAAATGGAGTAACTGGTTTTACGAGCAGCAAGCAAAGTACAGAAGCAAAAATGCATTACAGAAGCATTAAGTTCTACATTAGGTTACAGCGTCTAATCTGAAATCACACCCATAATATCATTTTTCAGGATATCTGGGAAATAGCTATTTCCCAGGATGTCTGAACCATAGCTACTCTATTTTGACTTTTAATAGTAAAATTTTTTTAATAGCCAAAGCAGATGTCACCATTAATGACGTCAGTGTTTTTCTAGGTATGAGAAGAGGCAAGAATTGGAACTCATAAAACCTTTTTCTGAAAAGATCTGACTATCTGAAGGCCTGTTCTGCCAGTTTTTTCAGAGCACAGAGTGCCTCATTCCTGATTTTCACCCTGAACTTCTTTCAGGGGGTGTTGCAGCAGCTTGCAATGGTCGTGACGTAATCTTTGTAGAGGCAGCTGGCAAGTACCAACTTCCAGTCAGCAGGGTCCCTTCATAGCCACATATCTGACCATGTGACACCATTTCATGGCCATTGTGTCCCGCGTTGCTGGGAAGGCTCATTCCCAGGTCTAGGGAAGCGATGGGCCACTCAGTGTGCTAAAATTGGACCAGGCCTTGCAAGTAGCAAAAGTCTCTGGACCACTGTCTTACTAGCCTCCTGGTCCAGGAAAATATTCCCTCTTGTTGCTTTTTCTCATACCCAGAGTAACATTATTACAATTATTGATCTCATATGGAACTGCATATCAGCATTATATCACAGGCTCAGTGAAACAAGTGACGTAGAAAATAATATAGCCATAGCTAGCAGTTAAGAGTAAAATAAGAATTATAAGTCAAGAACTTTTCTTAGGTAAAGCCTGGTATACCCCAAGTCACCTGACTTCATTTGTTAAATGACTATAGCCTGGTGTTAAACTCCTGGTTGTACATTATGAAGCATCTGACCTTTATCTGAAGATTTGTTACTGAGATAAGCCTTAGAAACTAACCTAGAGTGTCCTTTTTAATAACTTAATTAAATCTTTTAGCAGTATCACGTAACAAGGAACTGTTTCAGCAGTGAGTCTTAGTAAACACTAGACATTAACAAAACTAGAAACTTAATTTAACAATTTACAACCTTAATATTCCATGATTTTTCATTATGGAGGCATTAACCCTGTAGCCAGGAAGGCTTTAACCCATCAAATAAAAAATGAGGTTTGTCAGGGAGCTGAGAAAAGCCAAGCAGCCATCTTGGATTTCCCATAGCCCTGACTCTGATTTCCAGCTATTGTTTTTCATTTTCCAATTTAGAAGCAGACTTTTGCCATGGTTTAAGAACATTAGGATGGCACAAGTCTAACAGAGTTTTTGTATAAGCAGAATGAGCTTTTACATGTCTACAAACCCGACAATTGGATTAATTTCTAAAACTAGCATAGGATCAGGCCTATGGTAAAAAAAAGCATTTGATTTATATGCAGAGATCTAAGAAGTCAAGAAAACATCATAAATAATCATACGAATCAGGTCCAGCATCTTGGGCAAGCTGTCTACCTCTGATGTCGTCGTCTTCTCATCCTGGTGTAGTGTAGTTTCTTCTGGAAAAAGTCCTTCCATCCAGGTTGGAGACAGTCCCTTAAATTATGTCTTTTTCTAGTCCTGGTTGCAGGTCATGAGGCATCTGATCTTCATCCAAAGATAGATCACTGAGACAAACTTCAGAAACAAACCTAGGGTGCTCTTTAAGAACTCAACCAAATCCTATATTAATATCACATAACAGCAAAGATCCATTCAGGAAATGAGTCTTAGTAGATACAGACTTCCATTAACAAACTGGGATTTAACACTCATTGAAACATCATTTTTTTCCCTAAAATTACTCTCATTTTTACCAAATATAACCAAATTAAGACTTGTTTACAAAATAAATCTGTTCTCAATAAACTTGACCTGATTATTTATATAACCATAGACTTTTCTTTTTTTTTTTCTGAAACTTTTATGGAGTCTCAAACTTAACTTTAAGACCTTTCAGGGTTAGAGAAAGTCATCTCAAAGGCTTATCACAGATTTTGCGTAACAGATGTGAGTGAATTCCTCCCTTTCTTAAGGTCTCCCAAACTGAGATTTCTGTACCTGTTAGTGAGATAACCTTCTTAGTTTATCTGATAAAGTTACTGGAAGCCTAAGAGTTTCCAGTCTCTGAAGGGGTCAGACAGAGAAAAATGTTAAATGCTTCAATTTGTCTATTAAATACCATTTTACCAAATTACTATTAAGTCATAATTAAAACACACAGATTCAAACCAGTAATTTTTCAGAAACCATAAAAGTTATAAGCATATTTGCCAGTTCATTCGGTCCTTTTGTTAACCTTTGTACAGTCATCAGGTTTCTCACTAGAATCTTTTAATTTCTTACCCAGTTCAGAAACTTGTATTTATCCAAAAGTCCTTTTTATAAATCTTCTGGAAGAGGAAGCATTTTCACAAGAAACTTGGTTAGTGCTGTGACAACACTTTAAGATAGTAAGCAGAATTACGGCAACATTTTACCTGAATATATCAGAATTTATATATAAATTGTTTCTAGGATATCTATATTAGTAACATTTACCATACAATATACCTGAGACTTATTATTCACTTGACAGTACTTCCCATGTAATTTAACATGGAAGTTGAACACAATTAGTGTAATATCTCCCTTTGGGATGTTTCAGGGGCCCTCTGAAGCATCCCAAAGTCAGCTAGAAGCCAAAAGTGCTTTATCAGATTGATTTAGGAAGTTTTGTCAACAAATATCAGAAAGGTTTAGAACACTCACTCAGATGGGATTATAGGTCACTGAAACAATAGCTAGTCACTCAGCCATAGTAACAATATAGGATTTCAGAGGCAAATATAGAACAGACCATTTAAGAGGCAAATAATCTTAAATCTATTGTCAAATGCAGTTTAACATCTCAAGAAAACGTTTGTTTATACACAAAACTCTTTCCTTGGGGTCCACTTTCCACAAAACCATTTTATCACTTTCTGTACCCATTTGTTCTCCCATCCTGAAACAGCCAACTGTAAGTCAGACCTATTACCTTTTTCCTTCATAAAATGTAACTTCATTATTCATACCTTCTTTACTGAACACACACATCTTACTTCCCTTAAGCAAACAAGAATTGACCTTTATATTAGCATTCTATAGATTGGTGAACATAAATACCAGTGATAACTTAAAAAATTTTAGCAAACATCTCAGGATGGCATCAAACATTATTTGTTAATAGTCTAAAATCTTTAGTTTTTCTGTAAGTTATTATTCAGTAGTGAATGTTTCAGAACCTTATTTTATCTGGAAATGACCTAGCTATTCAATAAACTTTTGTTACTTAATTTAGCACAACCTTAGAAATTCAGGTTACCAAAATTTCCGTTCCGTTCCATCGCTCAGTCATGTCCGACTCTTTGCGACCCCGTGGACTATAGCCTACCAGGCTCCTCCATCCATGGGATTCTCCAGGCAAGAATACTGGAGTGGGTTACCGTTTCCTTCTCCAGGGATCTTCCCGACCCAGGGATCGAACCCGGGTCTCCCGCATTGGAGGCTGACGCTTTAACCTCTGAGCCACCAGGGAAGCCCAAATTTAGAGAAACTGTTTTAGACAGACATTTTTAATCTTAATAGAGTTTATCTAAAAGCTCTTGTCTCATTTACATTTCTTAGAAGTTTTTGTGTCTTTTTTTTCACTCAAGGTAATTTCTTTGTCGACAAACTTGTAACAGATGTATTTAATTTATATTGAACCTAGGTACAATGAAAATATTCTACTTAATGTTAATTACTCTAAGACATGTCTATATTAGATAGATCAACAAACATTAATATCAGGTATTTAATACTGAATATTTTCCACTTTACTTGAACCTGGAATTTATTAATTTAGAATTATCTGATTTGTAAGCGCTTACCCTTTAAGCCAATTAAATAGAGCTCATTTACAAATTAACTTCAAAAATATTACTCAGAGACAAAGACATACCAAGACATATTAAGACAGACACAGTGTGAGTCTTCAGTCATGAATTAGACATTACAATATAAAATTTACTAGTTTATAAAACAGTTGGACCAATTCTATAGGGGGTCGGCGGAGGGACCCCATAAACAATAAAAGGGCATAAGGAAGGAGAGTCACCCAGTCCCCGCCAGTCTCTATTGCCAGTTTTGCCAGTGTTTCCTTTAGGGACCGATTCATCCTTTTTACTTGACCCGAGCTCTGGGGATTGTATTCGCAGCGTAATTTTCATTTAATCTCCATAGCCAAAACCAATCCCTGAACAACTTTATTTTAGCCAAATCCCTTGGTCTCTGGGCAGCTGCTCGGAGGCCTGCCATAAGAGTCTGGCGGTACACTCGGAGATGCTCCCTACCTTCTGCACGCTCAAAGTCCCACTGGGGCCGGGTCAATGGAAATCCCTCATCAATTAGGTTCGGCTGCAGGGTGGGCCTCCCGTCCACACCCTGGACATGTTTCCGAGCTTCCGATAGAATCCGCTCCCGTTCCTCCGTGGTGAAGAGCACCTGTAACAGCTACTGACAGTCATCCCAGGTGGGATTATGAATGAAAAGGATAGAAACAAAAGGCTTTATCCATGCTGGTGGGTTTTCCACCAGATCTTGCCAGACTAGGATATAGGGCATCTGGTCCGGGTGGCCGGAAGGGCCGGGCGTGAGAACCTTCCCCCAACAGCCGGATGGTGGTCAGGCTGAAGGTTCCCTCTCTCGGCCACCCGACATTAAAAGTGGGCCACTCTGAGGAGCAGAGCATCACCAGCTTATTCCTCTTCACTAGCAAAGACAAGTCTCGCGCCCTAGATTTAAAGTCAGAGAAATTATCCATCATGAGGGAGAGCGGGGTAGAGCTTCCTTGACCCATGACCACAGAACAGATTACGGCAGAAAACAGACACAGGAGAGAGACAGAGACAATGCCGGCGCAAACGATAACACGACAAACGGAGGACAGACAAACGTCCGCCGAAAACACACTACTAGGTCTCTGAGACCTCTGAGGCTTCCTGCAGTTTAAAGTAACCTTACCGAAGGGCGTCCACCGCCCACCAGATTCCGGATCGGGAGAGACCTCCTCTCTCCCGCAGAGCCAGCTGCCTTCCAGCGCGAATGCTGGGCCTCGGCCTTATGCCGGCTATGGCGATCAATTCGCCCCTGACCTTGCAGATCCAGCTGCCTTCCAGCGCGAATGCTGGGCCTCGGCCTTACGCTGGCTACGGCGATCGCCCCTGAACAGACCTTGCACAGGTGCTATAATCAGCCCTCCTCCAGGCTGATGAACCCCTTCTGCCGGGAGAGCGTTATTCTCCCCAGTCAGAGGGATCCCGGACGAGACCCCAAATGTTATGCCCTGAGTCCGGTTCCCCCATACTGGTAGAATAAGACACTCGCAGCAATGCAAAAGCAAGAATGGGGTTTATTTCTAGCTCGAGCTAGGGCTCATGCCTCCTCCAGCGCAGTGGAGTGGGACAAGAGCCCCGAGCCCAGCTTACAGCGGTTTTTATAGTCTCAGGTTACATAAGCACCTATTTCTGTTCAAAAGATCAAGCTGGCGGAAGCTCATTGGCCAATTCATGCACGCGCGGAAGCTCATTGGCCAGTTTATACGCGCGCGGGGTTTTTCTGGGGGATTTCCCTTTGTACTCTGATTGGCCCGACTTTTGGCGCCAGCGGGACTTTTCTAGGGAGGAGTTTCTTAATTTTGGCGCCGGCGGGATCTTCTTAGGGAGGAGTTTCTGTGGACTTAGTCTCCACCCTCTCTCCAGGAAATCAAAACTTAGGCCTAAGCAAGGTCTCAGGCCTATCCTGGCTACTCAGATGTTAGGGCTCCTAACAACAGGGCCACGTCTAACTTCCACAGGGACTAGGATGCGTAGCTCCTGGCTGGTGGCCACTTCTCAGGGATAGCACTATGAAAAGGAAAACAACCTTTTTTTTTAGTATGCCACAGCTAAAAATAGGACAATAATAGTTCACAGGACTGAGAAGATGTGCACGTCAGGGTTTTGTGAAACACTAGCGATTATTTTCTATATTTTGCATGCAGACAGAATGAGCTCCTTTCATCTTCTGCATAGCTGTCTTAGAAATGCTTAAAGTCAACCATCATATGTCATTTGAGGATCCTTTTTCTCCTGCTTAAGTAAATCCTCGTTCATTTTACAATTCCCCATAGGACATCGTTTCAAGTCCTTTAACAGCCATACTTTTTTTCTTTGCACATGCTTCAAATGTAGCATACACACCTGGATGTAAGACTTCAGGTAGAGTATGAACAGCATAGAGAAGAGAGGCCCTGTTTCCTCTCTTGCTTGAGATGTAGTTTCCCTTTTAGTGCAACTAATGATGGAGATAGCTTTGCAGGAAGCCTCATCATAGGGTTGATTTCTACTAACCTTGCAGTTGAATAAAGCCCTTAAGTATTGCATTGTTATGTTGCTTTGCATTTCAAATATGTTCTACCACCTTTTGGGACGGGGGAGTATCTGATTTTCACATCAATTACAAAGAGCACTAAAAGAGCAAGAGAATTTGGGGCTTATCCGATGGGCAAAACTTTGACAAATATTTGTAGCCATAGAGCAAGTAAGTCATTGTTATCCATTGTTCTTACTGAACCAAGTTTATTTTTAAAATTTATGTCACTGTTAGAATTTTTTAATTTTACAAATGTCACATTAGTACAATATCATTTTACGAAAATAAAAAAATATAAGTAAATACCATTCTTGACTCTCCACTCAAATAGAATTCTGCTCCTATTTATAAACATACATACAGCTTATAAAGTTTTGGTTACTTTAAGGTTTCAGACATATATTGTAGATAGTGCAGTGCATTTTCATTTACCAATGTGTTTTTAAATTCCATGTATCTAATAGTGCTTGTACACTGATATAGTCTAAATGGATAACCAACAAGGAACCCTACTCAATGTCATGAGGCAGCCTGAATGAGAGGGGAGTTTGGGGGAGAATGTATACATGTGCATGTACGGCTGACTCTGAAACTACAGTAACATTGTTAATTGACTATACCCCAATACGAAATAAAAGATTAAAATTTGAAAAACAAGCAAAAATAACAGTATGAGTAAATCTACCTTCTCCTTTTCATTAGGAGTATTTGTTACATGGATATGGATAGTCCATTTCATGAGTATTCTATTAAGAGGCACTTAAATTTGGTCTGATTTTTTTCCATTAAACAGTACTGCACTGAATCACCTGTGTTTATCTCTTTGTACACTTCTGTAATTTTCTTTTACATTTTAATGTGTTATTACTGAGCCATACAAATGGCACAATTCAAATTTTAAAAGATATATTGATAGAAACACTTAAAAAAAAAAAAATAGTACCAATTTCCATTCCTCCTCCCAACAATAATGCTGCTGCTGTTGCTAAGTCACTTCAGTCATGTCCGACTCTGTGTGACCCCATAGACAGCAGCCCATCAGGCTCCCCCATCCCTGGGATTCTCCAGGCAAGCCCAACAATAATAGAAGATACTTAATTCCGTACCACTTTGCCAAGGTTTGATGTCTCTTTCTAATGACTGAGATAGGTTTTCAGGTAGCTTCATTGTGCTGTAATTTTTACTATGTCTTTCAATATTTTCCAATTCTATTCAAAAGGTCATCATTTTAATGAACATTTCGTTGGTGAGCAGTGACTGAAGATCTCTTCAAATGTATACTGGCCTTTGGTTTGCTCTTTTCTGTGTATAACAGGATGCTAATTATATTTCCATTCTTACATTTTGAGTTTACCCTTTTACTAAACTTTGACCATTGAGGGAGGATCTGCAGAGTATAACGCAGTGTCACCCACCGAGCAGATGCTCAGGGTCTTACTTTCTCCTTTCCTCTCACTTCCCATGTCTAATCTACCAGCAAGTTCTGTTGGTTCCACTCTTGAAATGTGGTCCAATCTGTTGTAGGCTTATTATTTATCTGCTTCCACAAGGAAGTTAACTTCCACACACACAAGGGCCCTCACGTTCGTGTTCACATATGTATTCTCACCAGTTAGTAAGAATTCTTATGCTTTCAGTTATATGTCTCCTGTTTTGTGAGTGTTTTCACTACTTCTCTTATCCCAAGTTAAAAGAGAAGATTTTGAATCTATAATTTGAAGGCAATACAGACAAATAAATAAATGGGCTTTCTTTCTTTTAGATTCAATAAAAATAGTCCTCGACCTTTATCTGAGCTATAACACCCCTGCTGCTGCTGCTGCTAAGTCACTTCAGTCGTGTCCAACTCTGTGTGACCCCATAGACGGCAGCCCACCAGGCTCCCCCGTCCCTGGGATTCTCCAGGCAAGAACACTGGAGTGGGTTGCCATTTCCTTCTCCAATGTGTGAAAGTGAAAAGTGAGAGTGAAGTTGCTCAGTCATGTCTGACTCGGAGCGACCCCATGGACTGCAGCCTACCAGGCTCCTCCATCCATGGGATTTTCCAGGCAAGAGTACTGGAGTGGCTTGCCATTGCCTTCTCCTACAGGATCATATTTCCATGTGCAGCACTATGAAAAGCAAAACAATGGCTCCCTCCAAAGATGTCCACACCCTAAACCCCAGTATGTATGAATGCGGCACCTTACATGGCACAAGGGACTTGGAAGATATGATGAAGCTGAGGATCTGCAGCTTGGGAGACTGACCTAGATTATGCTTGTGAATCCAGGATAATCATAGGACTCTTATAAAAGGCAGTCTGGAGGGTCAGAGTCAAAGAAGGAGATGTGATGACAGGTGACGATGGAGTGATTCCAGAAAAAGGCCATGAACCAAGCAGTGTAGGTAGCCCTGAAAAACTGGAAAAGCAAGGAAACAGATTCTCCCTTGGCTTCCAGAAGAATCACAGCCCTGCCAACTCATTTTAAACTTCTGACCTCCACCAGTAAGATAATGCATTTGTGTTGTTTTAAATCAATACATTTCTGGTAATTTGATACAACAGAAATAGGGAAATAACATAAGCATGCACCCATTTATAAAGCATTCACATCCCAGTCTGCTGTACAGACAAGAGAAACCAGGGGTTTTATAAAATTTCCACTTTATCTTTCAATAGTTTCACACCTTTGTCTTCAACAGTTTCTTATCAACCTTATAGCAATAAGTCTAAGAACTGCTATTTCAGAGGGTCTAATATTTATGCCAACTAGCCAGGTGACAGTGTTTGTATTAGTCAGGATTCTCCAGAGAAACAGATTCAACAGCATATGTATGTATAGAGAGACATATTTATTTTAAAGAATTAATTTATGATTATTGTTGTTCATTCACTAAGTTGTGTCTGACTCTTTGCCACCTCATGGACTGCAGCATGCCAGGCTTTCCTGTCCTCCACTATCTTCCAGAATTTGTTCAAACTCAAGTCTATTGAATCAATGATGCTATATAACCATCTCATCCTTTGCCGCCCTCTTCTCCTTTAGCCTTCAATCTTTCCCAGCATCAGGGTCTTTTCATCAAATCTAAAATCTGCAGGATTTGACCAGTAGGCTGGTGACCCAGAAGAAAGCTTCAGTTTGAAATCAAAGGTAGTTTGCTGGAAAACTTTCTTCTTATTTGAAATGGTCAGTTGTTGTTCTATTCAGGCCTTCAACTGACTGGATGAGGCCCACCCACATTGAGGAGGGCAATCTGCTTTACTCAAAGTCCACTTATTGAAATATTAATCTCCTCATGAAAATAACCTTCACAGAAACTTCCAGAATAATATACAGCTGAATAACTCAAATTACATTTATTTCCCCCCTCCCTTACTAAAGTTGAATCCCCAGTCACCTGTAAAGTTTTCTTTCTTCATGTATTAGTTAAGCTTCTCTTGGTAGAAAACAATAGAAGTTAGTTCTTTCTAGTGATATCTGATGGAGAAGGAAATGGCAACCCACTCCAGTACTCTTGCCTGGAGAATCCCTTGGATAGAGGAGCCTGGTGGGCTACAGTCCATGGGGTCGCAGAGTCGGACACGACTGAGCGACTGACACACAGTGGCATTTGATGGAATAATTCTATCATTGTATTAAAAATAAAAAGAATCACTGAACAAGCCAAGAATTAAGACATACCTATAAAAATTCAGCAAAATGTGCTCTCTCTATAACCCTAACAAGCATATGAGGAAGCTTCTGTGACTTTGAATCTCTCTTTATTCAATATTTTAAATTAGGTTAAATTGAATTTTAATGTAAAGTAAATCTTAATGTCATCCCAAATCATGTCAAACACCGAAAACAAACTACAAGAAGAAAAAGAGGTTCAGAAAGCAAAGACAGAGCCATAGATAGCCCAAACTGGGGTGTCAGGGCTATTACACATAAGCAGAACTCACCAGGAGATAGGTAGGCTGCTATGAGTGGGAACTGTAATATATCAGATAGGTTTGGTGGCTGTCAAGGTCTTGTACAGATGCTCACCAACATTTCAGTGATGACCTTGGAATGTGTGCAATGTTAGAGAAATGCCTCTTTTCACTTTAAGTTTCACTGTATATAAATGATCTCTAAGAGCTGCTGCTTCTCCAAAAATCTTACAGGCTCTGCCAGCCTTTGTTTAGAACTTCCCTATCCTCTTTCTGTGTGACTCATAGAAGAGGTCGAAGAGATGGAACCAGAAGAGAAATCGAATGACAGTTCTTGCACTGGTTTCATAATCATTCACTTTCGCAAGTGATCAAAGTTTGTTTTGCTTTTGTTTTTACTGCCAGTCTTATCATCTCTTATTATGGCTTTGATTCAAGCAGGCGCCAAGTCTCTTATGCAAACAGGCTCCTGGGAGAATTGCTTCACCATTCAGTAGTCAGTTTCAGACATGGCTGAACCCTGGTGATGGACAGGTTCCACATTCCTCGCCCCTCCCAATAACACTTCAACTTTTCATCATGCTGCCCATATTATAAAGTAATCCACATATGTTACCTCATTTGTTTCTCAAGGTGACTCTCAGAGGGAGTCAGTCAGGATAGTTTTACCTCTATATGATAAGCTCAAAATACGTGCCTTATTCAAGTTCAGATAGCCGGTAAGTGGGTTAGATCAGGTTCTTTTAACTTCAAATCCAGTGCCATTTCTATCACATCCTACTATCTCCTTTAGAGCTGAACATGGATTAATTTGTTTCCACATGAGAAGCTATCAGGACGGTGAACAGGCAGATGACAATGAGGACTTGCTATTTATTATGCAGAGGAGAAGGGCACTTTGCCTCGTGAACAACAGGATTTCAATTGTTGCTCATTCAATACCATGGAACAAATATATATATACATATATAATATATATATATATAAAATAATGCATTGCCCCCTAGTATTTTAGCCACTTATCATAAAGTGTCAAGGAATCCTTACAACCTTCTGACGAACCAAAATGAAAACACTGGGCCTATATTTTGCACAAAAGCCAAATCTCAAGTGGATATCAATGAAGCCTAATAAGTAAGGCAACCAAATTACACGCTTAGATATTCCCACAAGCACAGTGACAACAGACCACATGAAATCAACAATTTTGTCCTTTTTAATTATTAAAAAATGATATGAGGCCACAGAAAACTTCTGAAATTATTTCAAAGTCTATAAATTGTAGTTCCTGTGTCCCTCTGCCATCTATCATTTCATTTTTCATTTTGAAGGGTTCTCAGAGAAGGCATAACATTTTAAAATCTCTTTACAAGCTACAATTCATGTTGGAATATTTTATTACATTTTATTAATATGGGCTTCCCTGGTGGCTCAGAGGTTAACGTGTCTGCCTCCAATGCGGGAGACCCGGGTTCGATCCCTGGGTCGGGAAGATCCCCTGGAGAAGGAAATGGTAACCCACTCCAGTATTCTTGCCTGGAGAATCCCATGGATGGAGAAGCCTGGTAGGCTACAGTCCACGGGGTCGCAAAGAGTCGGACACGACTGAGCGACTGAACAGAACAGAACAGAATTAATAGTTCAGAGTCCCATAGTTGTTGGATTGGTGAGGGCAAAGGCATCAGCAATTTGCATGTCTCATTACCAACTTATCTTGGGGAAGGCTGTGAGCCATGGAGAGGGGCAGTACCTGGCATAAAAGGAGTCATTCACCACATGAGATTTAAAAAGCACATACAAATCTTCTATTTTTTTTTCCCCATTGAAACACACAGACTTGTGCTAGCTTGTGTTATTCATCAGCATCATATTAAAACTATTTCTGTAATTAAGTCAAGTTTATAACAATTCTGAGAATGCCTTGTATTTTAAAACACTTTTCTCAGAATTATAGTCCTTGGATATTTCCTACAGAGATTTTGTCAGTCCTAGGTGGGATTGGGAACTCTGTTAACGCAAACACTTTTTCTTTTATACTTTGTGTTGTACATTCTAGAAAGAATACCCACATCTCTCCATGCACATTTGGAAATCATTCAATTTAATCACAGTGTTATCAATAAAAAAAGAATCTGCCTGCCAATGCAGGAGCCGCAGGAGATGTGGGTTAGATCCCTGGATTAAGAAGATCACATGCAAGAGTAAATTGCAACCCACTCCAGTATTCTTGGTGGAGAATCCCAGGGACAGAGAAGTCTGGCGGGCTTAAGTCCATGGGATTGCCAGGAGTTGAACACGACTGAGCAACTAAGCACGCATGCACTAATAAAAGGAGTGACAATATAGCACTTATTTTAGATAATGCTTTCTATATGCAAAAATTGTGATCAGCTACTTATGCACATCATTTCATCTTTATGATTTTCATCTTTATCATTTCATCATTTCATCCTATAATTTAAGTTCAATTTTACCCTCCACACTTCAATTATGAACACATGCTTAAAGAAGTTACCTAATAGGACCCCAGTCACACAGATAGTAACAGAGCCAAAATTTGACCTCAAGTAATAAGACTGGATTCTGTAAATTTGTATTGAACATACCACACTTCATAGTCTTTAAACTTAGTATTCTTGCCTGGAAAATTTCATGGTCTGAGAAACCTGGTTGGCTACAGTACATGGGGTCACGATAAGTCGGACATGACTGACCATACATGCACAAACTCATATCATTAGCACAATTATAGCAGTCATATGGCACAGAAAAACAAATCCAACATCAAGGACACCCATTACTCACCCCCTTGAAGGGCAGACAGTTGTTCCAGAAGGGAGTGGTGTTTTCTATTTGCAACATGATTGGTAATTCTAGTAAGCTAATACAATGCAAACCTAGCTCATTTACTAGAAAATGAAGATGTAAACCCAAGCTTTACAGGAACTCAGCTGGCTACAGACAGGAAGAGAGGACAGCATGCATGTAGGAAAACAACAAATTTCCAGCTGGACTCAAGCCAGCTCTGCAAATCTGAGTGAATCTATACCACTCTCAACAACTCAAGGTCCCATTCAATAATAAAAAGAGCTTATCTCTCACCTAAAGCTTCTTTCATCTGTGTGAGCCCCTGCTTATGTTTGGTTAATGCTGCTGGCTGACCTTTTCTAGGAATTTTTTTTGATATAAACAATGAAATCTTAATTTAATGTTTCTCCATGTTCTGTGATTTTACTTAAATACTGATACTCTGGAGTGATAATTTTCAATGTGGAGAAGGGTACTATTTCATTTCCCAGAGAACATTTGGCCAGATCTGGTGACATTTTGGATTGTCATATGGAGGTGATACCACTGGCATCTAGTGGGTAGAGGCCAGGGATGCAGCTCTACCTACACGCTACGTTGCTCAGGACTGGCCCAAGAATTCAGTTCAGTTCAGTTCAGTCACTCAGTCGTGTCCGACTCTTTGTGACTCCATGAATCACAGCACGACAGGCCTTCCTGTCCATCACCAACTCCCAGAGTTCACTCAAACTCATATCCATCGAGTCGGTGATGCCATCCAGCCATCTCATTCTCTGTCGTCCCCTTCTCCTCCTGCCCCTAATCCTTCCCAGCATCAGAGTCTTTTCCAGTGAGTCAACTCGTCGCATGAGGTGGCCAAAGTATTGGAGTTTCAGCTTTAGCATCAGTCCTTCCAATGAACACCCAGGATTAATTTCCTTTAGAATGGACTGGTTGGATCTCCTTGCAGTCCAAGGGGCTCTCAAGAGTCTTCTCCAGCACCACAGTTCAAAAGCATCAATTCTTTGGCAGTCAGCTTTCTTCACAGTCCAACTCTCACATCCATACATGACCACAGGAAAAACCATAGCCTTGACTAGACGGACCTTTGTTGGCAAAGTAATGTCTCTGCTTTTTAATATACTATCTAGGTTGGTCATAACTTTCCTTCCAAGGAGTAAGCGTCTTTTAATTTCATGGCTGCAATCAGCATCCGCAGTGATTTTGGAGCCCCCAAAAATAAAGTCTGACACTGTTTCCACTGTTTCCCCATCTATTTCCCATGAAGCGATGGGACCAGATGCCATGATCTTTGTTTTCTGAATGTTGAGCTTCAAGCCAACCTTTTCACTGTCCTCTTTCACTTTCATCAAGAGGCTTTTGAGTTCCTCTTCACTTTCTGCCATAAGGGTGGTGTCATCTGCATATCTGAGGTGATTGATATTTCTCCCAGCAATCTTGATTCCAGCTTGTGCTTCTTCCAGCCCAGCGTTCCTCATGATGTACTCTGCATATAAGTTAAATAAGCAAGGTGACAATATACAGCCTTGACGTACTCCTTTTCCTATTTGGAACCAGTCTGTTGTTCCATGTACAGTTCTGACTGTTGCTTCCTGACCTGCATACAGGTTTCTCAAGAGGCAGGTCAGGTGGTCTGGGATTCCCATCTCCTTCAGAATTTTCCACAGTTTATTGTGATCCACACAGTCAAAGGCTTTGGCATAGTCAATGAAGCAGAAATAGATGTTTTTCTGGAACTCTCTTGCTTTCTCCATGATCCAGCGGATGTTGGCAATTTGATCTCTGGTGCCTCTGCCTTTTCTAAAACCTGCTTGAACATCTGGGAGTTCACGGTTCACATATTGCTGAAGCCTGGCTTGGAGAATTTTGAGCATGACCTTACTAGTGTGTGAGATGAGTGCAACTGTGAGTTGTTTGAGCATTCTCTGGCATTGCCTTTCTTTGGGATTGGAATGAAGACTGACCTCTTCCGGTCCTGTGGCCACTGCTGAGTTTTCCAAATTTGCTGGCATATTGAGTGCAGCACTTTCACAGCATCATCTTTCAAGATTTGAAATAGCTCAACTGGAATTCCATCACCTCCACTAGCTTTATTTGTAGTGATGCTCTCTAAGGCCCGCTTGACTTCACATTCCAAGATGCCTGGCTCTAGGTTATCGTGACTATCTTGGTCGTGAAGATCTTTTTTGTACAGTTCTTCTGTGTATTCTTGCCACCTCTTCTTAATATCTTCTGCTTCTGTTAGGTCCATACCATTTCTGTCCTTTATCGAGCCCATCTTTGCATGAAATGTTCCCTTGGAATCACTAATTTTCTTGAAGAGATCTCTTGTTTTTCCTATTCTGTTGTTTTCTTCTATTTCTTTGCATTGCTCGCTGAGGAATTCTTGGGTCCAAGAATTACTCAGCCCCAAAAGTCAACAGTGCTGCTGTTGGAAAACCCTGCACTAGTTGGAATTTAATATGATTGTGCATTGCAAAATTCTAACCTCAAATCACTACAGCTGATCAATGGTAACTCTAATCTCTTTCTCCCAGTTCTGTTTTCTATTTGTAGGGTGGGGCCAATAAAGCTCTGTAATTTGATACTCCTGCTGCCATTGCTAATGTATATTGCTTGGTCATATAATTGCCATTAAGAATAGAAGTTCAAAAGATGAACAAGTCTATTGCTGCCAATTTTATTTTTCCTCCTAATAGTAAAGAGAGATAGTTAAAAATTCCCTGTGCATCTGCTGTTTTTCTCACCCCAAATGTAGTTTCATTTGAAATGTGAATCCATAGTCAAAAACTACAGAGGCTTAAGCATTTCCTACTCGGAGAATTTAACATTGCAAGATATCACAATGGTGCTGATTCCAGGATACTCTATTTTATCTGTCCAAAAATTAGAATCACGGGAATAAAATACCATTAAAACAAAATACCTTATGCTTCTCAATGTGTCTCTCCATTTAAAATTGGCAGCTAAAGACCCACCGCGGTAACAAGGATGAGCTCAGTTTTTCCAACATGAAGCAAATTTCAAAAAAGGTTTTGCTGTGTCTTTTCCTTTCATGGAATTCATACAGGTTAAAGTGGAGGTTGCTCATCACTGTTAGTAAAAATGAGCCTTCAGAAGAGGCAGAGCAAATGTTTGAAATGTGAACCATGATGTTTACAGAGGCAGAACTTATTGCAAAGCCACAATTGGGCCCCAAAATGTTGCTTTAAGTTTGAATCAGTGTCTATAATACAGACATGTTTCAGAGATTTCTGGGAAAACTTATATTCTAAATCTAAATTATCCCAAGCTCCCTCCATTCTCCATTCACCAGCCAGCCCCTTTGTTTTTGTTATGAATGACTATTAGTCAGGCTATTTAAAGCAACTGATGCATTCAATTGTCAGTTATAAATGTCTGTGGAGAGCACCACAAATGAACCACAATTTGATTTAAATCTTTTTCCTTCTTAACCAAAATGGCAGGGTTTGAAAGAGTACAAAAAGTACATCTGTTATCATGACAAAGCCTGGAGAAACAATGCAGAGAAAGATTAGAAGGCAAAACACCTGCAAATAGAAGTTAAAGACCTTTGAGTAAAGAGAGAATGAGACAAATGCCCTCCTGCTCATTTACTCTGTTAGGACAAAGGAAAACGGGAGTTAAGTAAGAAAGCAGGCCTCTCCTGAATTTAGTTTTCATGTATGTGGTATTGATCTCACCATAGCCTTCTTTTGTGAAGTAAACATGTTTATAGTTGGTTACATTTTTTTATCTTGCTGTGATGCTACAGTCTTAGTTGTAAATGAAATTAAATGAAATTAAGGAGTTTTCTTCAATCATCCTTCCATTTATTAATATACCCAACAAATACTGACTGTTTGCTACATGAGAGGCAATGTCGCAAGAGAAGAGCCTGACAGTTACACAGCATGGATGTATTAATATGTGTTGCTGCCTAGTAAGTGACTCTGAAATTTTGCAGCACAGAGTAAAATAAATATTCATTGTCTCATAATGGCTATGGGCTTCCCTGGTGGCTCAGACAGTAAAGAATCTACCTGCAATGCAGGAGACCCAGATTCGATCCCTGGGTCGGAAAGATCCCCTGGAGAAGGGAATGGCAACCCACTCCAGTATTCTTGCCTGGAGAGTGCCATGGCCAGAGAAGCCTGGCGGGCTACAGTCCATAGGGTTACAAAGAGTCAGACAAGACTGAGCGACTAACACACACACACATACACACACATACAGTGGCTATGTATGTCAGGAATTCAGGAGCAGACTGTGTGGTTATGGCTCAGGGTTTCTATGATTTTGCCATCAGTATAGTGGCTGGAGAATCAACTTCCAAGATGATTGACTCCCATGGCGCTGGTTGTTAGCAGGGATCCTCAGTTCTTCCCTGTTTGGGCTTCTCCATGGGCTGCTTGAGTGAAAAGGTGCCTGACTGCCCAGAGGGAACAATTTCAAATACAGGCAGCAGTCAACATCTATTTCATGCGCCAGTCTTGTAAGTCACACATTGCAATTTCCATACTGTCCCATTGGTAACCTGGTCAGCTATATTCCGTTTGGGAGAAGATTATACAAGGGTGTGAATAGCCACGTGAGGGGGTTACTAGACTGGTTTATAGTTCAGTTCAGTCGCTCAGTCCTGTCCGACTCTTTGCAACCCCATGAATCACAGCACACCAGGCCTCCCTGTCCATCACCAACTCCCGGAGTTCACTCAAACTCGTGTCCTTTGAGTCGGTGATGCCATCCAGCCATCTCATCCTCTGTCGTCCCCTTCTCCTTCCCAGCATCAGAGTCTTTTCCAGTGAGTCAACTCATCGCATGAGGTGGCCAAAGTATTAGAGCTTCAGCTTTAGCATCAGTCCTTCCAATGAACACCCAGGACTGATCTCCTTTAGAAGGTGGACTGCAAATGGCTAAGGGCTCATTTCTGAGTACAGTGAGTAGATTTTTAGTATGAGCAGCAAAATTCCCGCTCTTATGGAGCTTATATTCTGAAGAAGGCAGATCATAAACTCACATAAATAAGAAATTGTCACATTTGGATATCCACTGTTATCAAGGGAAAGAAGGATAGAGACTAACTGGGTGATGAGACTGGGATATTTTTGATAAGATTGTTAAGTAAGTTTTCTTTCAGGTTGCGTTTCAACTAAGATGTAACTGACAAAAAGGATTCAAGCCTCTGAAGCTCTTTGAAGAAGTATGGCAGGCACAGAGAAAACTTATGCTAAGGATTTAAATGGACACAAGCCTGACTTGTTCAAGGAATAGAAATAAAGTCGGTGCTCTTGGAGATTAGCATAAAAGACAAGTGTGGACTGAGACGAAGCCGCACAGATAGGCTCACACTAACTCATGCATGCCTCATAAGTCAAAGTAAGGGATTTCCATTTAATTTTAAGTGTGGTAGGAGGGCATGGCAACTCACTGCAGTATTCTTGCCTGAAGAATCCTATGGACAGATGAACCTGGCAGGCTATGGTCCATAGGGTCACAAAGAGTCAGACATGACTGAAGCAAGCTAGCATGCATGCACACAGTAAAAAAAAAAACAAAAACAGTTGGAAATCATTTCTTTTTCAGCACAAAAGTATTCATCAGGATCAAAGGATACATGGTTGCTTTGATGAGTGTACATTTGGGTGTGTGTATGGGTGTGTGGGTGAGACTGATGTAAGGGAGAACTGAAGGCTTTCCTTCGGCACCATGGACAGAGGCCATAAAGACTTCATTGTATTTCCCAAGGCCAATGATCCAACTCCAAGTCTTACCTAATAATGTTACCTTCATGAGAAAGGAGCTGGATGATAACCATCTTTCTCCATTTCTGACTCCCTCAACCAGGCAGAGTTACAGACATGCTGCCAAATACCATTCCATATTGCATACATCTCTCCTATTTTAGTTTTTAGTCGTCATGATGTTTTTCTTCTCTCCTCACTGTGTTCTCTTGCTTAAAGACAAGATGATATATAAGTCATCTGTATGTTTCAAGCAAGAAATACAATCTTAGCACATAATATATGCTCAGGATACATTTGTTGAATGAACAAACAAATGACTGAGTATGCATGTAAATGCATGCACGTAAAAACAGAGTAATTTTTGAAAAGAAGAATGAAGTGCCTTCATAAAAGTGACACCAATTATTTGAAGTATGAGAAACAATTAAATTTGGGATGCCTATACTAGGGACCATTTACCATTTGAATCTCAGAATATTCATAGATATGAGATACACAGGTATAAAAACTGACTCCTATGATAGGCAGCCAAGAGGGAGTCTGGCTTTGATGCCGTGGCTCCCTAAATCTTAAAATCTTTTGTAAAATAAATTATTATACAAGATTCAAGTATCTCTACTAATTTGTTGCTCCTGGAAATAGCTTTCACTGCCCTCTCAAGCATTTTTATGGTTGGATGCTACATTTGCATTTAGCCAATGGAGTTTATAATTAACTACACATGTCTGCATCTCCAACCTTTTCGGTTAGTTTCTCCTCTCTCAAATGATGATTTCCTTACTGAAATTTTGCTCTCTCTGCTATAAAATTTGAATTAAAAAAATAATAAAAATTCTTTACAAAGCATATTCACCTCTTTAAAGAAAACACGTCATGGAAACATAACAAATGCATAAAATAAATGAACATGATGCGGTTGCACATCAGATATATTACTATCATTTATTTTAGATTTTAGCCATCTAAGCGATAAAGGTCACTGAAGGGTGGATGTGAAGACAATTAAGGTCATTGGGATTTCCTGGGATTATTAGCTTTCCTTAAGATGGCACCATACCTAATACTGAGCTAGGACTGCAGAGTGGCAAGAGCTATTTTTAATTATTAAAAGTAATTTCACATGTGGTTTAACAGTCGTAATTGGAATTTTGAGTTATGCTTTCCTTGGTAACAACCCATTTCCTTTGGATAAATACAGGCACAGAGAGATGAAATATGATGCCCTTTACTATGTGGTACTTCAAGAAATTATGTTTCACTGGCAGGCATTTGGCATTTCTGCAGCTGAAATGCAATTTCAGTAAAATACAATAGAGACAAGGCCCCACCATTAATACATCTCCCTCACCAGCTTCCGGGGCTTCAGTAAACAAAGGCGATTGACCAAATGGTGTCTGCCTGCTCTTCACAGAAATACTAAGAGCTCAGGAGGGATTGGCAATATTCGACTGTCATCCTGAGTGACTCAGTGGGTTGTTGGGAAGATGGTGCTCCTGACTAAGAGCAGAAGCTCATGTGTGGTAGCTACTAGCTATTTGGGGGGGAAAGGAGAGGGCATATCAGCTTGAAGCACAATATCCCCCTGGAAAAACCACTAACACTGCCGCTTGAGACAACTCAGGCTTAAGAGGCTTAAGTAATTCACTCAAATCACACTAATAAATAGTTAAGCTGAAATTTAAGGTCAAAATTTGTTTGATCCCAAAACCTAAATTCTTTTTTTCTTTTTGCACTTGAGCAGTTCATTTGCTCTTCATTTAAACTACTTAATTAAATTAAGAAGGACAACTGACTAAACAGGTCTGAAGACAGTCTTGGCCACTGAAAAGAAGATAGCTTAACTGGTAAGGGGTGGAGTGCATGGGAAAACTAAAGAGAAGCTTTTGGCTAAAGAAGACATCTGCATGCTGAGGGCAGCAATCCACGTGGTTAAATAGAGAATGCAGAATCAGATACTTCAGCAGGTCAGATAAGAGGAGGCCAATACCATATAGGTGACAAGACTGACTGCATTTTGAGGTCTAAAACCTAAACTCTTAACTAGTAGACTATATCATCTTAACGTGGAATTATCATCTATGATTTTACATTACACTGCATTTGAATATATATTTGTGAAAATCGTTCAGTTGTGTCCAACTCTGTGACCTCGTGGACTATAGCCTGCCAGGCTCCTCTGTCCATGGAATTTCCAAGGCCAGAAAACTGGAGTCGGAAGCCATTCCCTTGTGTGGCCCAAAGGATGAAAATATTTAGTATCTGGTCCTTTGCAGAAGAATGCCACCTTCTGATATATGTTTTGCTGTGCTGTGCTGTGCTTAGTGACTCTGTTGTGTCTGACTCTGTGTGACACTGTGGACTATGCCAGGCTCCACTGTCCATGATTCTCCAGGCAAGAATACTGGAGTCAGTCATCATGCCCTTTTCCAGGGGATCTTCCCAACCCAGGGATCAAACCCAGGTCTCCTGCACTGCAGGCAGATTCTTTACCGTCTGAGCCACCAGGGATGCCCTTTCTCTCTCTCTCTCTCTCTCTCTCACACACACACACATATATATAATACACATATTTATATATGTATGTGTATGTACTAATATGACATGATCTATCATAAAACACAATACAGTATAATTCAATATATGGTATGCTGAAGCTGACTGCTATTGCTTATGATTACCAATCTCTGCCCAGCTTCACATTCAGTGATGTCACGTTCAGTTCAGTTCAGTTCGGTTTAGTCACTCAGTCATGTCTGACTCCTTGCGACCCCATGAATCACAGCACACCAGGCCTCCCTGTCCATTACCAACTCCCGGAGTTCACTCAAACCCACCTCCATCGAGTCGGTGATGCCATCCAGCCATCTCATTCTCTGTCATCCCCTTCTCCTCCTGCCCCCAATCCCTCCTGGCATCAAAGTCTTTTCCAGTGAGTCAACGCGTCGCATGAGGTGGCCAAAGTATTGGAGCTTCAGCTTTAGCATCAGTCCTTCCAATGAACACCAGGATTGATCTCCTTTAGAATGAACTGGTTGGATCTCCTTGCAGTCCAAGGGACTCTCAAGAGTCTTCTCCAGCACCACAGTTCAAAAGCGTCAGTTCAGTCTTTGGGACTCTGTGGGAGAGGGTGAGGGTGGGATGGTTTGGGAGAATGGCATTGAAACATGAATATTATCATATGTGAAATGAATCGCCAGTTCAGGGTCGATGCATGTTACAGGATGCTTGGGGCTGGTGCACAGGGATGACCCAGAGGGAAGATAAGGGGAGGAGGGAGGGGGGAGGGGGGTTCAGGAAGGGGAACTCATGTACACCCGGGGCAGATTCATGTCAATGTATGGCAAAACCAACTAATATAATATTGTAAAATAATTAGCCTCCAATAAATTTAAAAAAAAGCATCAATTCTTCTGCACATATTACGGGTCATGGTTGCTGTTGTTCAGTTGCTACGCTGTATCCAACTCTGCAGCCTGTGAGATTCCTCTGTCCTCCACTGTCTCCCAGAGTTCACACAAACTCATGAGTCAGTGATGCCATTCAACCACCTCACCCACTGCTGCCCCCTTCTCCTTTTGCCTTCAGGCTTTCTGCCAGCATCAGGGTCTTTTCCTGAGTCACATCAGGTGGCCAAAGTATTGGAGCTCCAGCTTCAGCACCATCCTTCCAGTGAATATTCAGGGTAGATTCCCTTTAAGATTGACTGCTTTCATCTCCCTGTGGTCCAAGGGACTTCCAAGAGTGTTCTCCAGCACCACAATTTGAAAGTGTCAGTTCTTCTATGCTCAACCTTCTTTACGGTCCAATTCTCACATCTGAACGTGACTACTGGAAAAACCATGGCTTTGACTATATGGACTTTAGTCAGCAAAGTGTTATCTCTGCTTTTTAATATACTGTCTAGGTTTGTCATAGCTTTCCTTCTAAGGAACAAGCATCTTCTAATTTCATGGCTGAAGTCACCATCCATGACTTTGAAGCCCAAGAAAATAAAATCTGTCACTGCTTCCCTTTTTCCCTTTCTATTTGCCAGGAAGTGATGAGACTAGATGCCATGATATTAGTTTTTTCTCATGTTGAGTTTCAGACCAACTTTTCCACTCTCCTCTTTGACCCTTATCAGAAGGCTCTTTAGTTCCTCTTCATTTTCTACCGTTAGAGTGGTATCATCTGCATATCTGAGGTTGCTGATACTTCTCCCAGCAATCTTTATTCTAGCCTATGATTCATCGAGTGCAGCATTTTGCATGATGAAATCTGCATATAAGTTAAGTAAGCAGGGTGACAATATACAGCCTTTTCATATTCCTTTCTAAATTCAAAACCAGTCCATTGTTCCACGTCCCGTTATAACTGTGGTTTCTTAACTATGGCTTCTTGACCTAGATACAAATTTGTCAGGAGGAAGGTAAGGAGGAAGATGGTACTCCCATCTCTTTACAAATTTTCCACAGTTGTTGTGATCCACACAGTCAAATGCTTTATCATAGTCAGTGAAGAAGAAATAGATGTTTATGTGGAACTCCCTTGCTTTCTCCATGATCCAACGCATGTTGGCAATTTGACCTCTGGTTCCTCTGCCTTTTTTAAACCCAACTTGTACATCTGGAGTTTTTCAGTTCATGTACTACTAAAACCTAGCTTGAAGGATTTTGAACATATCCTAGGTAACATTCATCATGGTTGCTGCTTCTGCTAAGTCGCTTCAGTCGTGTCCGACTCTGTGCGACCCCATAGACGGCAGCCGAGCAGGCTCCCCCGTCCCTGGGATTCTCCAGGCAAGAACACTGGAGTGGGTTGCCATTTCCTTCTCCAATGTGTGAAAGTGAAAAGTGAAAGTGAAGTTGCTCAGTCGTGTCCGACTAGTAGCGACCCCATGGACTGCAGCCCACCAGGCTCCTCTGTCCATGCGATTTTCTAGGTTAGAGCATGTATTTGCAAATGATACAAATCTGAGCTGTTTTTCCTGATGAGCTGGTTCAACATTTAACAACACTATTCCCATGTGGTGCTAGGGGTAAAGAACCTTCCCGCCAATGCAGGAGACATAAGCGATGCAGGTGCTATCCATGGGTCATGAAGATGCCCAGGAGGAGGGCACAGCAACCCACTCCAGTATTCTTGAGAATCTCATGGATAGAGGAGCCTGGCAGGGCTGTAGACCTCAAGGTCACAGAGTCGGACACGACTGAAGTGACTTAGAATGCAAGCATGCACTGATTATATTATATAATTTTATAGCTAGTGGAATAAGCACCCATGTCTGATATTTAATTGTGAGTTCTCAAGTGAAAGGATTTATCTTAATGACATCTTGTTTAGAGCTTGTCTATATATAGCATAGTGCCTAGCACAGAGTGGGTGCTCAGTGAATTATTTTTGCACGAAGGAGCAAGTACTTCACCGCATCTTTCACAGCTTTTACAATATTTACTTCCATTAGCCTAACAGTATCGGTGTTTGTAATATCACTACAGTGGGTTGCCAAGGGATAAAACGTATAAAGTCTGAAGTGCAATTCTTTGCTTCTCAGCTGAATTGCTTCACAGGGCAGAAACACACTGCATATCAAGTACCTAACACTTATTTCTACCTAGGAGGCTTGGAAGGATGCTGCTGCTCAGGGGACAAGTGAAGTCTTCAGCAGTTCCAAAGTGATTAAACATACACACCTAAAATACAAATACTTGAGCTATTTATGTATGCTTGCCTTTATACTTTTTGTCTTGTTTCCTTTTTGTCCCTTTCGCTTGCTCTGCCTTGCATTTGATGTGATCCACACATTAAAAGCCTAGGTTCTTGTTTTCAAAGAGAATTCTTTCCAAAATTATAAAAACATAACCTCAAAGAGTTTTCACAAATGTGGTTGAGTCTAGGAATTTAATTTTTCATCAGAAAATATGCCAGAAACCATTTTTATCCCAGATTAACACAGGTTTTGGCATCTGAAAGACTAATAATGCATCCTAGCTCCGTACTGACCAACTATGTGATCATGGGCCTCACTTTTCTCTTTTGTAAAATAGACATAAAATGCCCAGCACAAAAGGATAAATCCAGATAATGTATTGAAGCACTTTTCACAATGCCTAGTCTCTAATGAGCATTTAGTAAGTGGTCGATTTTTTCAGCATCTAGCACAATGAGCTTAAATTAATACATTTTGAAAGAATGATTAAATGAGAAACCAAACAACTCCTGAAGATTTAAATATTCATTCCTTTATTTCCAGAGCTGTCCATCAGAACTTTCTGAGAATGCTATATATCTGCACTGTTGAATAAGGTACTCCACATATGTGAATTAAATTTATGAAAGAGCACTTTCAAGTTAACTAGTCTAGTATAACTGAGCACGTGTATATTTAATTTTGCTGCTGCTGCTGCTAAGTCACTTCAGTCGTGTCCGACTCTGTGTGACCCCATAGACATAAGCCCACCAGGCTCCCCCGTCCCTGGGATTCTCCAGGCAAGAACACTGGAGTGGGTTGCCATTTCCTTCTCCAATGTGTGAAAGTGAAAGTGAAGTCGCTCAGTTGTGTCCGACCCTTAGCGACCCCATGGACTACAGCCTACCAGGCTCCTCCATCCATGGGATTTTCTAGGCAATAGTACTGGAGTGGCTTGCCATTGCCTTCTCCATATTTAATTTTATATAAATTTAATTAATTTAAATTCAAATGACTACAAGTGCATATGACTACCCTAGTAAACTGAAGTTAAAGGATCAACAATAGAAAACTAGATTATATTTTGGACTCAGAACAAAATTTTCAGAAAGTGTTATTCATTGTTTGAATGACAACACAAATAATTTTTCACTTTTTTTCATCCATAGCCCTCCTTTGTCTCTTCTTTATTCTGTTCTCACCCATAAAACTGGAATTGCTTGTAGGATTATCTACTTTCGTGAGATAGCTTTGTGTATAGTGATTATATCTACCCTTCAAAGACCCTACCTGCCTGCCTGGATATATTTAAATTCCAGGTGTTTCTGACAGGCACTGGGGTCACTAATCAGGACAAGATAAGAGATGAAAAAAGTTAGAAGGTCCCAAGTGGCCTGGTTCATAGTCGTCAAGCCTTTCTTACCATTCAGAGATAGATGTAATCAAAGGTGGTGGCAATTTTGCTGTGTCTGCTGCTGATAAAAGTGACCTGACAGCCCTACCAGCTTCATTTGTTCTTAAGTATTCTATTAGGGAGGAATACATAAATATATTTTAGATAGTTCCCAGAGTAATGAGGAGAAAAGATGCTACGTGCATTTCAATAATGTTGTGATAAAGAAGTGCTCTGAGTATATTGATATTTGCAAACACTTAAACCACTAAATCATAAAGCATAATGACCCTCAGAAGTCATCTAACTCTAATTATTTATTTTATGGTTGACAAGGCTGAAAGTGACCGGCTCAGGGACAGAAAGATAGCAGCCGAGATAAGTTTTAAACTCAGGTTTGCTGATTTCTCAGTGCTCTATTATACTTTTTAGGTGTTGCAAATAGAAAAGAAAAAAAAAAAACCACAGATCTATTTTGCAAGACTGTTGGAATGCTAAAGCACTTGTAGGCTAGGAAAAGAGTTGTATGTAAATATATTATAATGTGATACCTTGGGCAAGAGTGTCATTTTTGTATTTTCCCTACTTTAGCACACACCCCCCCTTACCCTTAGGCACACATTGACTACAATTCTCTCAGAGGACACAATACCCTCTTGGAGTAAATTAGGCAGGTTGGAAAATTGCATTAACTCTTTCCAGTCCCCAGGGAGCACACTTGGTAAATCCCTGCTTCAGTGCACTAATTTTCCTCCTGGTGTGTGGCTAATGCACTGGGGGAAAGGGAGCTTATCGGGGGTGCCGTGAGGTCAGGGACCACATTACTGCGACTTTATTGCCAATGAGATGAGTTGAAGCCTCCCACATGTAAATCAAAGAGTTAACAATGGGGCCGGGTGGCTGCTCTGGCTTTGTCACTTCAGGGTCACAACTGGACAGGCTGCGATCTGTCTCCTTTCAGACACTTGGGTTGAACAGCCACTGCTGTTGTGCGTCTGCAAAGCCCATACCAGAGTATTACACAGCCTGAGATCACTCAATCTTCAGGATGCATTCTACTTCTACCATCTAATCTTCTACAGGATTGAGACGGCAAGGTGAGATTGGAAATCTGTGCAGTCATTGTTTGGCCCAGTTTTTCCAATTTCCTACCTTCAGTCAGACACACTGTGCACTCTGAGCCCAGCGTTCGCTTCTAGATGAGAAACTCAAATAGCTTCATGTCCCTCCTTACTGCAGAAGTATGGTGTCAGATTATAGATTATAAGCGAATATCCCACTCTCTCCCACCCATTCTACATTTCTATACACACTCATACTTGCCTTTTTCTCAAGAAAAACAAACACAATAGAAACTACAATTCTACTAGAAAAAAAATGGGACTAGCAAACACCCATCTCGATTCCTAGGGTACAATTTTTAGAAAAGAAAATAAGAATTTACAATTCTGTGAGCAGAATTATGTGCATGGAAAACCAAACTGATGAAAGTGACTCAATCAGGATTAACCTTCTGGAATCGTCTCCATTTTTCCAGTGGCTGCAGGCTAACATCAAGGGATTCTATGGGGCCCAGGCTTCTGAGCATTCAAGTTCATTAGGCATGCATCTCGTTTTGGCAGGAAGCCACCCTCTTTAAGCAAAACCCAGTCACAGATAAACGGAGGGCAATCATCTCCCAAGTAATAAATGCAGGGCTGCGGAGAACGGGCTGCCAATCTTGTGGGCTGAGGAATAAAAGTGGTGGAGGGAATGACTGCGCTTTGTGTCCTTATGATCCCAGAGTGCACAATACAGCTGAAGCTGAAAGAAGCCCCAAGACCAGCTCTCAGAGGCGAGATCAAAACCACCCATTCAAAGAGTAGTAATGTGACATGTCTGACCTGAGAGGTGCGTTTGTTTCTGGGTTCTTAGACATCTCACAGACCCTTTCTATTAAATCTCCAAGGTGTCCTTGGCAAAAAAAAGTGAGACCAAAAGCACAGTACACATTGGGACACTGAGGCACAGGGAGGTCCGGGGATTAGAGTGAGGGTGACCTCAACGAGGCCGACATGCAGATAGAAGTAGAGGGCTGAGGGACCCATCACACATCTTTAGACAAGGCCACTGGGAGCTCGAATGACGCAGTTGGCACATTGCAGTATAACAAACTGAAATATTCACCGGTGTCAGGAAGTATCATAAAGGGACAAAGCAGGAGGGTGTTCAATCATAGGGGACAATGAAGGCTTATCAAGAGCACCTGGAAAACCAGTTGTTTTTTAGGATCTCTCAATTTATATATACTGGCAATCCAATAGCTTTAAATACAGTAGAAGCCAAGCAAAGCATGCTGGTATGTCCAGTAAAGCCCTAGACCAACCTTCCATGCCCTTTGGCTTAGGAAATTAAACATATCGGCTCAAAGTTCGAACCTCTTTTTCTGGCTGAACGGCCAGCCTCAGCTTTCTTCTGTCAGTGTTAAGCATGAAGGCAATGAAGCTCCAGCTGAACACACATCCCTGGTGTTGTTAGTGGTAAAGCACTCACCTGCCAAGGCAGGAGACATGAGTCAGGGGTCTGATCCCTGGGTCAGGAAGATCCTCTGGAGGAGGGCATGACAACGCACTCAATTATTCTATCCCATGGACAGAGGAGTCTGGTGGGCTACAGTCCGTAGGGGTTGCAAAGAGTCGGAGACGACTGAAGTGAATTAGAACACACATGCACTGAACACACAACTTGTAAACTTGGTTAAAATGCTGAGATAGCAGCATGATCCAGGCCACTGAAGCCAGGATTCTAAACAGAGATGGCTTGGTGAGGATGTCCTTCTTTTTAAGAAAAACAAAAGACCAGCTATCTCCTTAGAAAATCAGTAACAAAGATCTGCTCATATCTTTCTAAGTACAAGACAAATTTCTAATATTTTGAGGCTCTGTCTTGCCAACCAACTCTCTCCACAAACTCAACTTCTATTTCTACCCCATGACCCTTGCTTTCTCCCTGCCTTCACTCCCTGCATATCCTTCTGTCAAAAAGCAGTCTGGGTATTCACATCTTTGATTATATCCTAGAGAGGCTAATCTTTGGGATTTTTATAACCCTTGGGGGTGAAAGAAGGGTAAGCTGACTGATGAAATCCCTTCTGCATTAATAGGTGATAAAGTAAAATCCAATCCCCAAGGGCCATGATACAGAAACCCTCTGGTTCTACTTTTATGTGGGTCATATATCTTAATAGGTTTTCAAGCAATTTAGAAGACAAGACAAAGCAGCTGGTAAGGGCCAATTTACAAGGCCTTAGTTCCCAGCAACACACATGCTGCCCTGTAACAAAAGCCCACTTGGCATAAATGAGCCTTTTCCAAATAGAAGACACACACATACACACATATCTTAGAAATTCCGCTTTATCCAAGCATTCACTTGCTTTATTTCATAGAGAAATATCCTTTTCTTTTTTATTTGATGACCTGCAACATCTGTTCAGTATTTATTTTTCTTCTTAGCTATTTCAAAATGGCCACTCTGAGCCCTGTAAATGCTAGTTGCTTTCTGTTCGTTGTAAAGGGGAGAAATCAAACTGTGGATCCTCAGAGTAAACTAGCAAGCCATGGACCACCTTCACTATATCAGTGGTTCCATGGCAACATTTTCACCAGTCTGGAGATAAGAAAGTGATAAGTGATTCTACATATGATAATAATTTAGCACTGCAATTTTACATTATGCAAATCTAAAGCAAGCTGTGCTTTGAGGTGTGCCAGTGGGGTACAGTAAGCCTGCATGAACCAAGACAGGGCAATCCACAGGGGGAGAAAATGAGTTTTGCTCTTCAAGGTGCCTTCTGCTCTGGAATACATTCAGAAAAAGTAATCAGTCTCTAACATCGCCATGTTACTCTCTCTCATTACAAACCAGAGTAAACAATTACCGCATTAAGCACTCTCTGAGAGGTTTCAAAAGGCCACTGGTGCTTACCGCTGATTTTCATAAATGATCTTCAAGGAGCTCCCCTGGGGAAGGGAGATCTGGGGAGGTCTAGGGAGAGGTTAGTGAGGAATGCATCTCATTACCATGATGATGAGATGCAACATGCAGCTCTGGCTATAAAATCGGTTGCCTGGATGTGGGGCTGTGGGTTTCTGGTTTTCTGGGGGAAATGTCAAATCTTAATTGATGGCAGACTCCTAGGGGCACTCGTACTTCTTTTCTGAGCCGTGATCATAAGAGGACAAGCTTTGGAAGCTGAATCCTGGCTCCAACAATTATGAACTCTTTGACAAGTTAGTAGAAATTGGACAGTATCATCTATACCTCATAGAGTCAATGTGGGGATCTACAGAGAATAAAGCATTCTGATTTAGGCCCAACCCTGCCCTGGATGTAGGTTCAATGAAGGGTTCCTCTTTTATTCATTTATTTGTTTTGCCAAGGTCAAAGGTCCCTACTAACTGGATCATTTGGTGAAAACAGCAACAGTGCTTCTGCCTTGTATACAGCAAATTGTCACATACAGAGTATGTGATAACTCAGCTAATATTCTGTCAGTGAATAAGCTAATGAATAGAGGTTGGTTATTTTCTTTGAAAAGGGGATCCCCTTTGTCTGCTTCAGAGACTGAGGCAGAAAACTGTGATCAGGATGGTTCAACTCAAGAAATTCCACTAGTCTCCTTGATTCTACCGAGGGAAAGATGTACAGATAAGAAATGAATTATAAGAACGACAAAGTATTGAGACAACCTTGAGATAAGCAAATGAGTCTGGAGAAAGAAAATGCACTGAACGGTTAGAGGAGGGAATTTATGGTGAAGCCACAGCTCTGTCCTTTTCTCTTTCTTCACAACATGATTGATAGTACCTGTCCATTCCTCTCCTGAGGCTTGGAGCCACAATGATTAGACAACTCTAGAACTTGGAGCCACTTGTAGAAAGAAGCTATCAAATCGATGATTTTGTTTATTACTTCTGTGGCCACAGGGCACAGCTTGCTATCAGACAAGCATGTCAGCACAGAGAGGTGAAAGAATGTGATTGGAATATTCAGTGAGTCCAGAGAACACACCTTGCCTTGTTGGTGAGCATTGTTGTTTCACCTACGCACACACAATCTTGTTGACAGCTGGATTCACAGCTTACTGACATTATTCTGTGCATGAGAACCAAGGCGTCGTCAGGTGGGATGCCCCCAAGTTGGCACATTAATGTGCCATTATACTTGTTTAGGTCCCAAGTTGACCATTGCAACTGACCATCAGACAGTACATTTTGGCCTGAGAGAGCAAGAGCTCCTTTAAATCAACCACAGTATGTAACTAAGGCTGCCTAGAGCAGCTCATGGACAAATAATGCTCTTCCACTTCCCCATGGACCATAATGGAGATCAATGAAATGCTCAAGTCAGATATTGCTTTCAGAACAGAGAAGGAGCCATCAGTAGGTTTATTTTTCCTGACCAAACTTTGTGATAACCTCTGTGTTTATTCAGTTGGGGTTGGGTGGTTTGTGAATCAATGGTATTTACTAAGTATGTGCAATGTGTACCCTACTGGGTCTCAAGAGATAAAGAAGCCCACTATCAACAAATAAAATCCAATGCCTTAGCTTGTCATTCGGTGAAATTAATTATCTCTCCACTATTTAGCATTTCGGTTTCCACTCCACACTTTACTACCCCCAGAATCCAACCTTCCAGTTGTTGAAACTACAACTGAAATCAGGTGGCCTGTTTTCAGGTTTGGGCTATCTGGGAAACATCTTTCCTCCCTTTTTGCTTCACTAATGAAAAAAAAAAAAGATAAACAAAAATTATTCATATATTTCTCCTTCAAAAAATGCTCCTGACTTTCTTCACTCTCTGCTTTGTAATTTTTGTACACACACACATGTACATGTGTATGCATGTGTGTCCTTTGTGTATGTGAGCACAGTTCTCTAAATGCGTTGTGGAGGACTTGCTGGTGGTCCAGTGACTAAGAATCTACCCTGCAGTGCAGACAGGGGTTCGACACCTGATCGGGGAACTAAGATCCCACATGACACGAAGCAGTTAAGCTCGTGTGCCACAACTACTGAGCCTGAGCACCACAACGAGAGTCAGTGAGCTGAAAGAAAGAGCCCACGTGACGCGACAAAGACTCCTGTGTGCCGAAACTAAGACCTGATGCAGCCAAATAAATCCATAAATAATCAAATGCATTGTGACGGGCAGAACAAAGTGCCCTCACCACCACGGAAGACATTCACATCCTAACTCCTGGAAACTGTGAATGTGCTCTTTTATGTGCTGAAAGGATCTTTGTCAATGAGATTAAGTCACACGTCTTGAGATGGTGAAACTATCCTGGACTATCCATGTCATCTCTAGAATCCTTAAAAATGGAAGCGGAGGAGGCAGGAGTGTCAGTCAGAAAAGGTGTGATGATGGAAGCAGAGGCTGCAATGATGCCATTGCTGTCTTTGAAGATTGGAGAGTCTAAAGACAAGGAATGTAGGTAGCATCTGGTTATTGGAAAAGAAAAGAAAACAGATTATTCCCTAGAGTTTCCAGAAAGTCTGCAACCCTATTAAAAACATGAGTTTAACCCACTGAGACCCATTTGAGACTTCTGACCTCCACAATGGTAAGATAACAAATTCATGTTTTTTAAGCCACTAAGTGTGTGGTAATTTGTTACATCAGCAGTAACAGACTCATACACACTCATAACATTTTATTGGTTTTATTTGTGCCCATGTCTTTCTCCTTCCACAGGACTAACTATGTTTTTTGAAGTAGTTTAAAATAGCTACTATATGTTAAAAGTATTCATTTCAGGTCCAGAGCTAATTACATGTATTACCTCATCTAATATTCAAGTAACTGTACAACATCAGATTATAAAGCAATAGGAATTGATGTGGACATGAGTTTGAGTGAACTCCGGGAGTTGGTGATAGACAGGGAGGCCTGGCGTGCTGTGATTCATGGGGTCGCAGAGAGTCGGACACGACTGAGCTACTGAATTGAACTGAACTGAACCTGGTATTGAGGTCAGGTTTCCTGGGTTCTCAGCTTCATTATAAACTAGCTCTAGGACCTTGATAAAGTTATTTTTTCTCTGCTTCAGTTTCCTCATCTGAAAAACGGGGATTAAAATGATTCCTACTTTTTAGGGCAGTGGTAGTAATTACTTACCACTTCATCATTATAAGACAAATTCATATAAAGAGTTCAAAACTTATGTCTGGCATATAATAGTTCAGTTCAGTTCAGTTCAGTCGCTCAGTCATGTCCGACTCTCCGTGACCCCATGAATCACAGCACGCCAGGCCTCCCTGTCCATCACCAACTCCCGGAGTTCACTCAAACTCATGTCCACAGAGTCGGTGATGCCATCCAGCCATCTCATTCTCTGTCGTCCCCTTCTCCTACTGCCCCCAACATTTCCTAGCATCAGAGTCTTTTCCAGTGAGTCAACTCGTCGCATGAGGTGGCCAAAGTATTGCAGTTTCAGCTTTAGCATCAGTCCTTCCAGTGAACACCCAGGATTGATCTCCCTTAGAATGGACTGGTTGGATCTCCTTGCAGTCCAAGGGACTCTCAAGAGTCTTCTCCAGCACCACAGTTCAAAAGCATCAATTCTGCAGTGATCAGCTTTCTTCACAGTCCAACTCTCACATCCATACATGACCACGGGAAAAACCATAGCCTTGACTAGACGGACCTTGGTTGGCAAAGTAATGTCTCTGCTTTTTAATATGCTATCTAGGCTGGTCATAACTTTCCTTCCAAGGAGTAAGCGCCTTTTAATTTCATGGCTGCAATCAGCATCTGCAGTGATTTTGGAGCCCCAAAAAATAAAGTCTGACACTGTTTCCACTGTTTCCCCATCTATTTCCCATGAAGTGATGGGACCAGATGCCATGATCTTCGTTTTCTGAATGTTGAGCTTCAAGCCAACCTTTTCACTCTCCTCTTTCACTTTCATCAAGCATTATGCAAATGCTTAACTACAAAAAATATCATCCTCATCTTAAAGGTAATGAAACTAAGCCCAGAGAACATAATGTAATTGACCTATAGAACAGAGATGTAATTAAAACCTAATTACTCAACTTCAACACATAAGATTAACACGTTTCTTGACTGAATATACCCACAATTCATAAAGTTCTCTATACAATGGGAGAAACCACACTTACAACAACCCAAAGGAAACATTGAGAGTTTTTCTAAATGTTATAGGACATGTAGAATAGGAGTTATGTTTTTGATCAAAATGAGAAAGACAATCACTGGTATAATTTGGTGGGCAGGTAGCAAGTGACCGTATTACATCAGAATATATGTATGACAGTGCCAGGAAGGTTTTATGCTAAGAAGAAGACGATGGCTTGGTTAGATTAGTACTTATTGAAATAATTATTCACTCTGGATGTTGAAAGAGTCTAATATCAGAACAATAGGTAAGAGCAGTTTTGCAGACTTGATAGAAAGGCTTGCATTTCTTTGTTAAGCACCTCTCTATGACATAGGTTCTTAAACCTGAGAGCATCAGGTTCCTGGGGGCCACCTCCAAGCACTTCACATTCAGTAGGGCTAGGGTCAGGCTACAAAATCTGTATTTCTAGCAATTAGCAGGCAATGCTAATACTTCTGGTTAGAAGACCACACTTAGAGACGCACTGATCTATAGCAATTATTTCCCCACCGCCTTAGTCCAAGATTACTTCCAAAAGACTCACAAAGGGAATTTAATTGTCTCAATCTAGCATTTCAGGGAATTGAAAGGGAAGTCCTGTCTGAGTATTTGTAACAGCATGAAGCCCATTAAAAGTACAAGACTCTAAGAAAGCAAATCGGCTTTATTCGAGAAAGCTTTTAACGGACTTGAAACACCGAGGAAGTGATTCTAAGGCAAAGGCTATGTCCAATACTCAGTTCTCAATGTAGAGAACCATTTCATTCTATGCTGAGAGTGTCTCCTGACTTAATTGAATGTCTTCGGCCCTATTCCCAATACCATGCCCATCAGTTTGTCCACACAGCAGGATGCGATTATATATCTGTACTTTGGCCAAGAAACATTCTCAAGTGACACAACATCGAGCCTAGGCATAGAAGGCTGATCAACCAAAGAAGCTCATTCTTAATAGAGATGCAAAATCATACTTCTTTTCTCTCAGATTGGTCAGGATCTCTCTTAGCAATATTACCATCCAATATAAGAGGAAGAGGAAGGAAAGAGAGCTGAATATTTTGCCATTTTTTTCATTTATTTCCTTTTAATATTTCTCATCTAGCTAAGAAATAACTTTGGGCTCACACTTGGAAGTAGGGTTTAAATCACAGGTTTAAATTAAAGATGAAATATTAAAGCACTGCTACTTAAGAAGAAAAAGAAAAGTTATCTCTGATCTAAATTGAGGGCAGCCACTGGGCAAGATGAGTGGAAAAGAATGAGTGTATGGTCATGCAAAAATTATCTCAGTCATCTTTAAGATTAATCACTCATCAAAATTCACAAGAAATATCACATTTGAGGCTGTCAGACATGAAGAACTATAAGAACCACCACAGGAATAAAAAATGACCTTCAAAATCTCTTAGTTATGAATAACTATAAAGTTTGGTAACAAAGTATCATTATTTTAAAAGTTAATAACAAAAATTTAAGCAGTGCTTCAATGGGAAAATTGCACATATTTGATTTACTGGAAAAACCACTCCCTACAATTGCTTCCACCTAGCAAATTATCAAGAGGAGGGTGTGAAAGCAGTTGTAATTCAATGCCAACACTGAGAACAACATCAACAAGAATGAACTCATATATTCAGTTTAATTGTCGCCCTCTTAGCTCAAAGATGAGTTGTTGCCCACCTGTAGAGAGAAACTAATGGGCAAAGGCACATTTTCTCTCTCACTTTGCATGGGTGGAGATTTATTTCCCACTCAGTAATATTAAAATTATGAAGCTTAAAGGAAAAAACAGACTGAGGACCATGATGCTCTTGTTTACTGGGATATATGAATGCCAGATCTCCCAGTTCGTTTACTCCTTTCTATCTTCTTCAGAGCATCTTGTACAGAAGGGCCTTGCCATTGCTAGTTTTGTGACTTAAGACAAGTTATTTTATCTTATTAGTTAAAAACCTTTAACACGCTCCAGTGCTTTGCAGCATTAATTTAATCTTTCCTTTTTAATAATGCATTGATATAGGTAGATTTATTATTCCTAATTTGTAGGTGGGAAAACTGAAGCATGAAGAGACTAATGAACTTGCCCCTGGTTACAACACTGGCAAGTAGAGATTCCAGAATCCTTTACCTGTAAAAACTCCCGTAGAAGCTATAGACATTTTTGTGTCTTAATGTACACAATTGGGTAACCTACATTATGCAAAGACTCAATATTTTAATTTTGTAAAGCCTTGGACAAGAATATTACCTGTGGTCATTGATGAAAATGTGTTAGCTAAAAGTAGTGGTACTAAATAAGCGCTTAATAAATGCTTTTTGAATGAGCAAATTGACTTCGTGATAGTGAATGAAATCATTACAAGCATAATGAAAATATAATTAAATCCCATGTAGTAGACCATCAGTTTTAGCAAAGAGAAGTTCCTTTTCTCAATAGTCATCTGAGTAATGACCTCTAATAAACTTCCTACAGGGGTGGTGTTGAGGACTATGTATGTGTAAAGCACTGTCAGTAGAAAATGCTCTAACATATTTTTTTTAACTCATTGTGGAATCCAGACTGTTGAGAGCGAAGGTTGAAAACGATATCTGAGATTGTCAAATGGACTTTGGAATGAGCTTTGAGCAGGATAGAAGGTTGCAGGTTGAAGCAAAAGCAATTAGTCACCCATCATGTGGTTATTGATCTTCCTGTCCTTTTTGTTATCAGGACCTCAAAGGCTAGATGAAAGCTGTGACTTCAATACATCACAATTTGGAGTAAATATGAATAACCTTTAGTACACAGGGGCTGTATTTTTCTGTGAGATACAGACAGTAACTAGCTTTGACCCCCACAAAGGGGAAGTAATTGTCAAATTCAGATGACACTTTTCAAAGATGGGTGATTCAAAAAATAAATTAGAAGAATGAAATGCCACTTGGAATAATTGAACTGAATTTAAAAGAACAATAAATATTCCACTTCTGCCACTCAATTTTAAAAGGCCTTTTAACCTCCATTTTCTAGTGAGATTTGAAAACAGAAAGATCTTTTAATCAAAGCGCTCATATCAGTTCCAGATTCTATACCTTGCACATTTGGAGATAAGTATTTTGAACACAGTCAGATGCTTACTGGAATTCTTAATGAGGAAGATAAAATGACTCTTAAAAAAAAAAGGTCATAAGTCTGGTTTTGCATTATCTTGTGAAGACTCCTTTCCTAAATAAAACACATTTTTGAGGAGTTGTATGAATTAGGAGCATTTATGAGCTTTGTCAGGAAGTAATTTTATAATCATGGTTATGATAAGCTGACCAGTTACAGCTCATGCCTGTTTTTTTGTAAATAAAACTTTACTTGAACAGAGCCATAATTATTCACTTACAAATTGCCTCTGGATGGAGAAGTGTGGCCCACAAGGATGAAAATATTGACTATCTGGTCCTTTCCAGGAGTATGCCAACTGCTGATATATGCTATGCTGTGCTGTGTTGTGCTTAGTTGCTCAGTTGTGTCTGACTCTGTGTGACACCAGGTTCCACTGTCCACAGGATTCTCCAGGCAAGATACTGGAGTCAGTTGCCATACCCTTCTCCAGGGGATCTTCCCAATCCAGGGACTGAATTCAGTTCCCCCACATTGCAGGTGTATTCTTTACGATCTAAGCCACCAGGGAAGCCTGATATATATTATTGGGAATTATAAGAAAATCAGTTAGGGAGCTATTTGATAGCCATTGGCATATCTTGTAGAGTTACATTCCCTTTCAACAGAGCCACCATTAGTTTTATTAGTTTTATTCTTTTTTTCTAATGAGAACTAATCAATACATTAAAAAAAATTAGCTTTTGAGTAATGGCACTACCATTCACTAAAATGCTTCAGGCAAAACATTAGGATGTATCCTTAATGTCTTTTCTTACTCCTGACATTCACTTTATCAGCAAATCCTGACATGGCTCGCCTTCAACATGTCTCCCTAAGCCACTTGCTGCTTCTAACTTCACTGTTGCAGTCCTAGCACAAGATCTCAACATGTCTCACCTAGACTTCAGCAATAGTAACTTAAAACATTTACTTTTTGACCCTGCTCCAAGTCATTAGTATCTAATAGCTAATGGAATCTTTAAAACACTCAGTCGTGTCTGACTCTTTGCGACCCCGTGGACTGTAGCCTACCAGGTTCCTCCCTCCATGGGATTCTCCAGGCAAGAGTACTGGAGTGGGTTGTCATTTCCTTCTCCAGGGGATCTTCCCAACCCAGGGATCGAACCCAGGTCTCCCGCATTCTAGGCAGATGCTTTAACCTCTGAGCCACCAGGGAAGATTATATATCTAATAGCTAATGGAATCTTTAAAACTCAAGTCCAATTACGGTATCTTCTGTTTAAAAGCCTGCCCTGTCTTGCCATTTCACTCAGAGTAAAATCCAAACGCTGTCCACATCATCTGGACCTACATGGTCCGGCTCCTTTCTGCCTGTGCATCACTGCCTGCTGGCTTACTGGGATCCAGCCCTATCTACCTTACTTTCCCTCAAACAGGTCAACCTGGCCTTGCCTCAGGGACTTTGCTTTTGTCCCCTCTGCCCAAAATAATCTGCTCCTGGGTCCCGGCATGGTCTACTTCTCATCACTCAGGTCTCATTACAAGCATAGACTCAACAAAAAGATTTTCTTGAATCCTCTATTTTATATGCCCTGCTTTATTTAACCTCACAATCCCTTGCAAGTACATTCCCTGGTTGTTTTCCTTAAGGATTTATCATTTTCAGAAAATATCTAACTTAGTTATTTCTCATTTCTCTTGTCTTGTTACATTTCAGGTCTATGAGAGTAGAGTATGCCGGATGAGTTTACTGCTATAACCACACTCCTCGAGTAGTCTCTCGTACATAGTATGAGCTCAGTTTATACTTGTTGAATAACTTCTGTGGGAGTTAAGATTATGATTTAATGGAATAGAAAGATATATGACATATTTACTTACCCAAAATCTAAGAATATATGTAAATAAAAGCCAATGAGAAACATGTTTGATATGTTTGATATCCATAGGAGGTTAGAGAATGAAAACTACGTAGGTTAGCAAGGGTGGAACAGATCTTTTGGGCAGAGGAATAAGATTCCAGCTGAAGAGAGGGAGTGGGCAAACACTGAGACACGAACCAGTTCTTGTGAAAACAAGGTAAAAAGGGAAGAATTCCTGGAGACTAACCAGATACGAAATTTGCAGAATAACAGAAGCTTTATGACCATAAAATAAAAATTAATGAGGTGGTTGAAAGCATAGCACACAAGACTATTTTGAATCAAATAACTTAAGTACTGCAAACTCTATACCAGAATCAAGAGATGGGGAAATTGTCTATCCGATGTCCTAATGGAGGTTTTTAGAGAAGGCGATGGCACCCCACTCCAGTACTCTTGCCTGGAAAATCCCATGGACGGATGAACATGGTAGGTTGCAGTCCGTGGGGTCACTAAGAGTTGGACATGACTGAGCGACTTCACTTGCACACATTGGAGGAGGAAATGGCAACCCACTCCAGTGTTCTTGCCTAGAGAATCCCAGGGACGGGGGAGCCTGGTGGGCTGCCGTCTATGGAGTCGCACAGAGTCGGACACGACTGAAGCGACTTAGCAGCAGCAGCAGCAATGGAGGTTTTTTACAGACAGTGCAAGCTTCTGTCTAGTTTTACAGCTTCTGCAACTGGAAAGTTGTAGAGAGTGAATAGCTTCCGTGGTTACCCTTTTTCCTCTCTCTTTTCCTTTTCTCAGTTACCCCATGATTGCACGAGCAATTTTCAATGGGCTCTTACTTTTGTGAGACACAGAATGCCTGAAATCTGATCTCTTTCTCTTTAATTTAGGTGTCTACCCTCTACCCTAGAATGGCTAAATGTTTCAGGCTACAATAAATGTTTCTTTCCTCAGAACTTCTAAAGCAATTCCCTTGTTTTCCATATGAAGTAACCACTTCCTTTTCTTCTGATGTCCAATCTTTTTGTTCTGCATTGTACATTCACCAATATCTCCTATATGTATACAGTTCCTACTGTTCTTATACCTGAAAACTCTTTTCTTTCCTCTGTCCTTCCTACAATCCTTTCTACGCATATCCAAACTTATTTGGAAGTTTGGAATGTGGTAGCTCATCAATTTGGAAGCTCCCATGTTACTCTCTTCCTGAAACTTTTTTCTAATTTTTACAGCCCATTTTCCTTAAATATAGCTTATAGATGCCAAGTGCTTGTGTGGATCAAAAACTGTGCATAAATGTAACATCTGCAAATATCTGCATTTGATCCTGGGTAACCAATCAAGTATCATTATTTCCATTTTTGAGATTGAAAACTGAAGCTGAGAGGGGTTAAGAAACTTACTCAAGGTCAAATAGTTGTAACTGTCAGAGTCCTGACTTGAATGCCGGTCTGTTTGATACCAAAACCTGAGCTTATAGTGACTAAATGCTAAGGTCAAGTGAGCACTGATTGATTACTTTCTTCCTTCAACCTAGGTTCAATTATTCAGTCTGCATGCACCCAGTGCTGCATAATATGATATCCTATCTGATTTTCTGGTCCTCTGTTCTGATTGGTCTATACCAATGCTGAATTCATCATTAAATTTCAAATATTCTCATATTTGTACTTGTGTATATTATTCTTCTTTGTAATCTTTCCAATGCTTATAAAAGTGCCCTGGTCTGCCTATTATTTTTCCAAGGGAAAAAAAAATGGAATCATTAAATAAATAATATATATTTAAATATTTAATAATTAGCATTTAAAACTTCAAGATTGACTGTAGGGATCTTGAGAGATGTTCATTCACTCATTCACTGACTATTTATCAAGCATTCTTCACATAAGGATCTTAGTTTTTGACTGGAAGCATGCAAGTTACCAGGAAATAGCAAATAAAATAGACCTGGTCCTTGGCAGACAGAGCTTACAACCTGTGTTCACACTCTTTGTTTTTCCCTGTGTAGGATGCTAAGCATCAACATACAGTGATTTATGAGGACTTCCCTGGTGGTCCAGTGGTTAAGAATCCATCTTCCAATGCAGAGGATTTGGATTCGATCCTTGATCAGGGAACCAAGATCCTAAATGACCAAGGGGTACCTAAGCCAATGCATTGCAACCTGGAGCGCTGCAACTAATGAGCCCTCATGCCACAGCAAACACCCCGCATGCCACAACTAAGACGTGATGCTAACATAAATAAATATTTTTAAAAAGCCAAACATACAGCAATTGATGGAGAGCAATATGTCCCTAGGATCCTACTGAAAGTTTGGACACGATAAAAGAAAAGCAGAGCACACCAATATAGGGAATAATTACAAATGTAATTAAAAAACCTTTTTTTAAAGAACTTAATTAGACTAATCAGCTAATGGAAGAAATTTGTTAGATCATGGAATAAAATATTTAATTATACATGCCTTACACATTTTTAGTTTGAAACATAAAAAAATGCAGCACCCATCTCTTGGAGACCAAGGTCTTTTCTTTATGCATGGATCATCTGATCAGTGTTTCATTTCTCTAACATAAACAACACTAATAATGGGTTGTTTGTAATTTCCATTTTCAATGTCTATAATGAGGAATGAGAGTGTAAAAGTCTGGGATATATATTATTTTATGATTCATTTACAACCGCTTTGTCACATTAGATTTTACATTCTTTGTAGCAAATTTACATTCCACTGTCAAATTAGCTTGCGTAGAGATACCACTCTCCATTTTCACATGGATATTTTCTCTGTTTACATTATATTTAATTAAATTATATAATTATAACAACGAGTAAGCGATTAAACAGGTTTGGGAACAAGTGGTATAACAGATTCCTGGTAAACATTCCGTTCAGCTCAACTGGTGGGAAGAAAAGGGCATGGGTCACTACAGAGTTTCTTCCTAGGTAAATTCAGTGTGTTACTAACGGTCAGTGAGTTGTTACCTCACTACGTTACCAAATTCACTGAGGTGCCCAACTATTTGGGCTTTCCCAATACTGATGGTTTCCTGGGATTCGGGACTTTCAGTGCTGAAACCAAGATATTTTTAGGTAAACCACCTGTGTTGCTCACCCTAGGTATGGGTGTCAGTGACTACGCTTTATAGATGAGAAGTAGATCACCGGTAAATCTGGCAAATTAATCAGGTGGAGTTTGATTAACAGAATCTATACACAGACTCATATATAATCTCAGGATCCCTTATCCAGCCAGGTTCTTATTTTATCTCAACATGTCTACATGACAAGTGGTAGTTTACACATACAACTGACTGGAATCATCCTAGTTTTCCCTGAGCTTTGGAAGCTATACCAAAACAACCCAGATTTGCACAAACAAGAGATGACTATAATTCATGTAATTCTAAAGTTGAATGCGTTTCTCCTCTTCTCCATGACCCACATCTCTACAGAATGATTGACAGTGGAACCAACAATTTCCTCATGAGAACATACCACCCACCCCATAAGGGTGTCATCTCACAATAGTCCCCACGAGAAAATCACACAATCTGATATCTATTCATTTCCCAAAGTAATTTTAGATATAACAAGAGATAAATTTTGGTAGTTTAGTCCAGGTTAAGCTGCAGCTGACACAATCTAGTTTCCATAATATGTTTCTTCATTGAAAGATCAAAGTGTTGTGAGGTGAAGTTTTGCCCATTCTCACCCTGTAACACATGGTTTCTGATGGAGCACAGGAGGCAGACTGTAATGGGTCTACACCCAATATTTGTGTGGTTCTTGCTTTCAACAGCAAGGCTGTGAGGGTAACCTTTATAAGACTAGGAATATTCTTAGAGAGAAAGTGTTAGTCGCTCAGTCATGTCCAACTCTGTGTGACCCCATGGACTGTAGCCCGCCAGGATTCTCTGTCCATGGAATTCTCCAAGCAAGAATACTGGAGTGGATAGCTATTCCCTTCTCCAGGGGATCTTCCTGACCCAGGGATCAAACCTGGGTCTCCTGCATTGCAGGTAGATTCTTTATTTCCTGAAGCATGAGGGAAGCCCATTCTTAGAAGTCCGTATCTTTCAACAATCAACTAAATATTCATTGGTTACCCCCATGATGGAACATCATGTATATTTTCTAATGAACACAGGGAGATACAAAATCTCTAAGCACACGCTCCTCTGAGTTTTCAAAATAGGGAAACTTGCATTTATTATTCAGCTGATGAAAGCTGCTCACAAGTTTAAGACATTCTTACCAAGGGCTGTCTTGGGACTTAGAGAAATCATATATGAGAAAGTCCTGCCCAGGATGACTAACATTTTAATAATCATAATCCTATGAATCAAGCCTTAGTTTGAAGTTGTTAAAAATGACAAATGTAAGATAATCCAGATAAATCAATGATGTATCTTTCTTTTTCCCTGAAAGATACTCACCTGGAGAGAATTACATTAGACTGTTTCTAAAACCTGCTTCCCAGGTGTTGTACTGTAAGACAGAAGGGGGCAGTATTTTCTGGTGTGTCTTATGATGTTGTTGTTTAGTCACTGCTGCTGCTGCTGCTAAGTTGCTCAGTTGTGTCCAACTCTTAGCTACCCCATGGACTGCAGCCCACCAGGCTCCTCCGACCATGGGATTTTCCAGGCAAGAGTACTGGAGTGGGGTGCCATTGCCTTCTCCTATTTAGTCACTAAGTTATATCAATCCTAAAGGAAATCAGTCCTGAATATTCATTGGAAGGACTGATGCTGAAGCTGAACCTCCAATACTTTGGCCACTTGATGCGAAGAACTGACTCATTTGAAAAGACCCTGATGCTGGGAAAGATTGAGGGCAGGAGGAGAAGGGGATGACAGAGGATGAGATGGTTGGATGGCATCACCAATGCGATAGACATGAGTTTGAGTAGGCTCCTGGAGTTGGTGATGGACAGGGAAGCCTAGCATGTTGCAGTCCATAGGGTTGCAAAGAGTCAGACATGACTGAGCGACTAAACTGAAGTTGTGTCTGACTCTTGCAACCCCATGGAGCATAGTCTGCCAGGCTCCTCTATCCATGAGATTTTCCAGGCAAGAATACTGGAGTGGGTGGCCATTTCCTCCTCCAGGGGATCTTCCTGACCCAGGGATCAAATCTGCATCTTGTGCATTGACTAGCAGGTTCTTTACCCTGAACTGCCTGGAAAGTTGCGTCTTATAATGCAAAGTGCTTTTTTAATGGCTCTGTGCATTGCAAGCTTAGTATCAGACAATATCTCCTCAAGTTTAATATATTTGTTATTATTCGCAGTGCTCATATTATCAATAAAAATCATACATAAGTCCAAGTGAGAAATAACTGCCTTGGCATATTCCTGAAAGGCTGATGGACTCTGTCACAAGATCTGGTTGGTTGGTCATCTTTGTAGACATGAGCTGTGGGAAGAAAGCCGTAGGCAATGCAATTTTACAGGGAACATATGGGCAGAAATTTACAAGATCCTTGGGGAGGGACTTCTGTTACCCAGATGGTTGCCAAAATTCCTGATCCCTGCACTCTGGAAATGAGACTGAGAGAGTTAATCAGATTAGTATGAATGATGATGTGGGAACTTTAGTCTGTGCCACCTCCCTGGTTCGTAGTCCTCTCATGCATGCCTTCATTATGGTCTACCCCTTTTGGAAGCTTATAAAGTCATGGAAGTGTCATCCTACAATTTATTCACTCATCTGTGAGAGGAGCAAGAACACACAGAGATCTTAATGAGCAAAGTCCAATAGAATAATAATTAAAACAATGGCTTCCTTCAAGGGCCTAGAATGATAATTTTTTAAAAAATTAAGATCCTAGTTGCTATTAAATATTATGGGTAAGTAAATATATTTTTTATCTATAAATAAAAGTCAAAAGAATCAGAACCAGCTTCGCAATTTGGTTTAAAAAAATTATGAAAGGAATTGGTGAAAGAAAAAAATAATCTGAGTAATTAGAATTTATTAGAAAATTTCCAGTAATCACTTTCTCTGTATTATTTATCACTATGACCCCAGAATTTAGCATAATAATTGCTAAAATGTAGCTATCAATAATATTTTTTTTTTAAATAAAATGTCTTGAACTTCAATTTGTTATTTTTGTTAGAAGTCATAAAAATCAGTATTTTTTATTTTTGCACATATTTTTCCTTTGCAGTAACAAAACCAGGAACTAGAAATTACTGACAGGTTTGTTGAACTGAGAACCAGAAATCTTGGATAACAGTCTGCTCTCCTACTTTGCTGTGTGATCTAAAGCAACTGATTGCAATTGAGAGATCTTGGTTTGGCATTAGATAGATTCAATAAGCCACCTTAATTCTTCCCTGCCATTGGCCATTCTGAAGCTTAATATCCTCAACTGTAAAATGGCGGTGCATAATACCTATGTCGAAGAACTGATGTTAGAATTAAATAATGAGAGCAGTTTTTTTCACTAAATTAAAAAAGCAGTAATGTGAGGTAACTTGTACAAAAACTCAATATATGCCAGACACAGTTCTAAATATATTGCAGGCATTCACTCCTCATAACAATTCTATGGCCTTAGTAATACTATTATCTCCATTTTATGGATGAGTGGAATGAAGACCAGAGAAGTTAAGTGACTTTCCCAGAGTTACACAGCTAAGTGACAGCGAGAGGATCTGAACCTGAAGTAACTTAATGTCACAGTCTGTGCTCTTCTTCACTTCCCTGTTCACCAATAATAGATGGACACTAAAAAAGTGGGTTTCCTTTAACTGTCATACTGTATCTGTGATTATTTTATCCCTAAAAGAGTTTTTAAAAATACTTGTGTTCTCTGGTTATCTGGAACATGGAGAAAGTTCTGTAGAGCAAAAAGGTCCTATGCAATCGGGCTTGGTCTTGTTATCCGAGTTGGACAGTCTCCAGCAGAAACTTCTTTCAGAGCTATCTTCCTGGCAGATCTTCAACTCTGAAGAAATCAGGTAGAGAATACATGTGCAGCAAGTTAGAGTCTTGTCTGCCATGGCTGATCCAAACTCTGACAGACTGGACACCAACTTCCTGTGGTTTTCAGCTCTGGCCTTTCTTATCTAGGCATTCTTAGGATCATGCGGTAAGCTGAGCTCTACCCCACAGCTAAATTCAAGACTTTTCCTGAAACTGGGGCTGCATGCCAACTGAGTAGTTGCTTTGGCAATAGAGACACCTGTCTCCTAGAAAACTAAATGAGATCACCAACCCATTTGCATAAACCAGCAGATGGGGAAGAGTTGCATTTGTTATCCAGTTTTGGCTGCATTTCAACCAATTATATGGATTTAAAATGTTTGGTCTTTCATTGCCAAACCTGTGAGCTATCCACTCCCCTAATGTGTTTTTCATAAACATGTTTTTATAAGATTCAAAATATTAATGGCATCTGCTTTACATTTTTTCCCACTAACTGGCTGATACATTAGATGAGGCACTAATGCATCTAACCCTTTCTCATAAAACTTTATAACAGTAATTCCACCATTGATTTCTAAATATTGAGATTGTGACTCCACTTTACCATTGATTTTTTTAAACAAACCATAGCTCAAGACAATATATTCATATATTATGTTTTTATTTAATATTATGTTAACTCAATATTGTCCATACTTAATAATAATAATTTAATATTGTTAATATTAAACAATGATATTCCCCAGTTTAAACCTAGGGCCAAGCTCAGTGCCTAGAACATAACAGATATTCAGTGGAGATTTGCTGAATGACTGAGTGAATGAATTCAGTATTTGAATGTCAGCTTTCAGAGCTTTGATAGGAGACAGTGGGAATTTCAGCAACCTTGACAGGGTCTGTTTAAGGAATAGCAATTGGTTATCCACACCAATCAATATTTACAAAGTGCACACCACTGTGAACTCCTCCAGCGTGGGCAGGGGTAGCGTCTCTTTCATCTTTTCAACACACTTGTTAAGTAGGGCCACATACATGGCAGAATCTCACTAAATGCTTTTAAATAACCGCAAAAGTGTAAGATTTAATCCAACCCTCCCGGGAATGCATAGTCTATATTTCAGTGGCAGAAGGGCTATCTCCAACATCCTTCAGGTTGCTTCCTGCTACTCCTACAGGTCAAAATGAATATCAATCTAAGATTTACTGAAATTATTGTGACATTTTTAACAATCCAGGACTGCTGCTAGCTCAATTTCCCTTCAAAATGGAAAGATACTCAGGATATGGTTCTCCTTATGACTATATTCTAAGACAGGGATTTGGAACGAAGAATCAGAAGCCCTCATCATGTGTTACTATGCAGGGTATAAAGCAATTCATCTTTTGTCATTAAGTTGTGACATCTGCCTGCATGTGGCCCGAGTTCCAATGAGTTTGGCTTCCTCTAATTCCCTGGGTCATTAGTTACATAATCGTAATTATTTTCAGCTGTGCAGATTTGTTTTTTTTTTTCCATCTATTCTTCTCCTCCCCTTCTTCATGGCATTTCCACACTGATGGAAACCATGAGAGTGCCATCTGGTACAACCTGTGCATGGGGCCAGTCAAATGAAAGGCAGCCACTGAAGGATGCGCATATTTCATTAGATGCGTTTGTATGCTGCCTTCGCTCCCACACCACTTCCTGTCTCTCCAGATTTCACGAGCTCCCCAGAGATGCCTGAATACAGCCCTCCTGCCCCCAATGCCAGTGACATCTGAAGAGTTGTCTCTATTGAGGACGATGCAATTGACACCAAGTTATGGATAACTGTATTTGCAGAGAATTAACATTGCCTGCATGTCTACCAACTAACTTAGGCAATTATAGAGGCCACTGCCAGATGAGTATTAACATAACTGGAAAATCTTCACTGTGTGTGAGTCAGACTATGCAGGCAGTGCACAGCCCCCTCAGTAGACTGTGCAGACTTTTATTACCAAGAACAATTCTTTCATGTGCAGACAATACCCTATCTTGGAGCAATTGCCTGGAATCCTCCTCAGTAGAAATTATATTGCAGCTTGTGGAAAACAAACGTATTAGAAAGATTGTGCCTCTACATTTTTTTTAAGTCTATGCATTATCTCTAGGCAAACTGTTTGATCTTCATAAATACCAGTGAAATTGGTACATTATTTCCTTTTGATATTTTTAGATGCTTTATTTAGTGTCACGAGGAGGAAAGGGTATTGAAAGAGAAGCCAGGAGACATGGGTTCTAGTTTAAACTTTATGTTGTACAACCTGAGTATTTGACATCGACTTTTTGAGTTAGTCTCTCTGGGTCTCAGGTGCATTATGTAGATAATGTTTCTCAAAGGGTAACCCATAGATCTTTGACTCAGAATCACCTGGGAGTAATTATAAAAATTACTAAGTAAAAATGTATATTCCTTCTGCTTCAAGGAACATGGAATAGAAATACTTTTACATATACCTCCCATTAAGCATAACTAAAAACCATGGACACTGTAACTAAAGCAAACATAAGAAAGGTGGAGAGAATAGTGCAAATTGATTAGGGACCTCGAGACCCAAGGAGTCCAATAACAACAAAAAACAGACCCAAGGCATGACATGGCAGTGAGTTTCTTGGGCATACCTCAGACCTGGAGTTGAAGAAGCTGGCAGCCTGAGAATTCAAATGAATAAATGAATGTAGGCCAAAAAATAAATAAAAAAGGCCCAACCAAAGCTAAGTTGTGCTAGCTATAGTCAGAGGCAGGAGAAGCTTAGCAAGATAGGAAAAAAGAAATGTACAATCACCACTGTACACCAGCCAAACATCACAAAGAGAACCATGGCCTCAAGCATAACAGCAAAAGCCAAGGGAAGAGCCTAGGCTTTTCCGCTCATGAGGCTGTGATGAGGAGTCACAACTTTCCTGTTGGGCAGTGTCAAAGAAGGCAAACTTCAGAGCTGGGAGTGTCATCCCACAGACAAATAATGGGGCTCCTGCCTCCACAGTGTCAGTGGAGACTACATGGGAAACCAGATCGTTCACCTCAACCCAGCATTAATGAGCTCTAAAGGTCTGTCTAGTCAAGGCTATGGTTTTTCCAATGGTCATGTATGGATGTGAGAGTTGGACTGTGAAGAAAGCTGATCGCCGAAGAATTGATGCTTTTGAACTGTGGTGTTGGAGAAGACTCTTGAGAGTCCCTTGGACTGCAAGGAGATCCAACCAGTCCATTCTAAAGGAGATCAATCCTGGGTGTTCATTGGAAGGACTGATGCTAAAGCTGAAACTCCAATACTTTGGTTTGGCCACCTCATGCGAAGAATTGACTCACTGGAAAAGATTCTGATGCTGGGAGGGATTGGGGGCAGGAGGAGAAGGGGACAACAGAGAATGAGATGGCTGGATGGCATCACCGACTCAATGGACATGAGTTTGAGTGAACTCCAGGAGTTGGTGATGGACAGGGAGGCCTGGTGTGCTGTGATTCATGGGGTCACAAAGAGTCGGACATGACTGAGTGACTGAACTGAACTGAACCGAACCCCTCTGATGACAACAGAACCTGAGTAGGGAGCTGGGACTTCTACTTGGCAGTAAGGAAACAACATCCTCTTTTTCCCAGACATGTCAGAGGATGTCAGTGCAAGTCAACTAAAGCTGAAGCTTTAAATAAAATCCATTGTCTTATACTGTTAAAATGTGCAGGTTTCTATATTAAAAAAAAAAAAAATACTCATCATGCCAAAAACCAGGAGGATCTCAAATGCCACACAAAAAAAAAACAAAACCAAACCAACAGTTCTGGATACAAGATGAACTGCTAAGAGTTCTCAAGTATTTCAAACCTGCCGTGATAAAATGCTTTGGTGAGCAATTATAAACATGCATGAAACAAACTGAAACTAGAAAGCCTCAAAAAAGGAATGAAAGTTATAAAGAAGTACCCAACTGAAATTTCAGAATTGAAGAAAACAGAAAGGAGGAAATAGAGGGTAGAACTAGTGAACTGAAAGATGGAAAAACAGAAATTGCCCAATTTGAACAGCACGGAAAAAAGACAACAGAAATGAACAGCCTCTTAGACCTGTTGAACTATAACTAAACATTATTCAATGTAACCCGTCTTCAAAGTACCAGAGACAGAGATAAAAAAGAAGGCAAAATTGAAAAAAAAAAAGCATCCACAGAAATAATGGCTGAAATGTTTAATAACTGGCAAATGACATAATCCTACAAACTCAAAAAACTAATCAGATGCTAAACAAAATGAGCCAATAGAAATCCATGACAAGATATTTGTTGAAGAAAACCAAGAAAATTTTCATCATCAGACCCACCCTAGAAGAATGGCTAAAGGGAGTTCTCTAAAAAGAAAGGAAATAATGAAAGAACGAAGCACCAGGAAGGAAGAAAACACATGGTCAGCAAATATATGGATAAATACACTAGACTTCTGTTTTATTCCTGAGTTTTCTAAAGTATGTTTGATTATTGAAAGAAAAACTATGACTCTGCTGATATGATTCTAACTATATGTAGAGGAAATATTTAGACAAGTATATCCTGGGGGAGAGAAAGTTGACAAAGAGAGACCTGTAAAAGGTGGGTTTTGTAACAGGAAAGCAATAGTTTTTTCCTGACATTCCCCCACGCCCAACATATTTCTCATAGTTTTTCACTGGTAAGAATTCTACCACCCTGGCTGGAAGAGACAAAGGAATCTGGGAAGTGCTTTTAGCTGAGCACATGGATTTTGTTAGAAAGAGAAAAGTGAAGGAAAACTATTTTGTGGGCCACAGTGTCTGATAACTAACTCTAAGAGTCAATGAAAGAATTATACACGATGTCGTTTTTATCAGGCTTAACATAAGAGGATGAGATTGTTGGATGACATCACCAACTCGATGGACATGAGTCTGAGTAAGCTCCAGGAGTTGGCGATGGACAGAGAAGCCTGGTGTGCTGCAGTTCATGGGGTCACACAGAGTCGGACACGACTGAGTGACTGAAATGAACATAAGACTTTGTTTCTTTCCTTCTTTCAGGGAAACAGACAAAAATAGCACAATATAATATTTCAGATATGTAGAGTTGTTACACAGTAGTAGATCTAGTTTTTCATGGACAAGGATAATTTCTGATCTTTTCACAAAGACAACAAGGGTTTGATGTACTTTCTGTTTTACTGGCTGAGCATGTGAAGTGAAAGCTACAGTTCAACAGTAAGCGATGTATAATGATGTAGAACCATGGGCTCACTAAATTTAGAAAGCATACAGAAAATGGCCAGTATCAATCAGTGTGTATATATGTATATATATATACACACACACACACACAGAGGACATAGGAAAAGGTAGTGGTGATGCAGCAGCAAATAATCCCTAATCTTTCGATTAGAAGAGAAAAAGCCTTCCCCCCAATAAAGTTAAACAAACCCACCCGTAGCTCTCCCAACTAATGGCAGAAAGTGAAGAGCCTCTTGATTAAAGTGAAAGAAGAGAGTGAAAAAGCTGGCTTAAAACTCAACATTCAAAAAACTAAGATCATGGCATCTGGTCCCATCACTCCATAGCACATAGATGGGGAAACAATGGAAACAGTGTCAGAGTTTATTTTCTTGGGCTCCAAAATCACTGTGGACAGTGACTGCTGCCATGAAATTAAAAGATGTTTGCTCCTTGAAAGAAAAGCTATGACCAACCTAGACAGCATATTAAAAAGCAGAGAGATCACTTTGCCACCAAAAGTCTAAATAGTCAAAGCTATGGTTTTTTCAGTAGTCATGTATGGATGTGAGAGCTGGACCATAAAGAAGGCTGAGCACTGAAGAGCGGCTACTTTTGAACTATGATACTGGAGAAGACTCTTGAGAGTCCTGTGGACAGCAAGGAGATCAAACCAGTCAATCCTAAAGGAAATCAACCCTGAATATTCATTGCAAAGACTGATGCTGAAGCTGAATTTCCAATCCTTTGGACACCTGATGCGAAGAGCTGACTCATTGCAACAGACTCCCATGCTGGGAAAGGTTGAGGGCAGAAGCGAGTGACAGGGATGATGTGACCGGATGGCACCATCGATTCAATGGACATGAGTTTTAGCAAACTCTGGGAGATAGTGAAGGACAAGGAAGTCTGGTGTGGTGCAGTCCATGAGGTCACAAAGAGTTGTACTTGACTGAGCAACTGAACAAAAACAATCCTTCCCCCAGATATACATTGTGGTTTCCTGTGTCCACACTCCTCTCCCAAGCCATAACTAAATATCTTATTTCAGGGAATGCAGGGGAATCACACCTGTTCTAAGCCGAATGCTGGTTCTAGCATAGAACCTAGGGCATTCTGTGGGTGTCTGTGTCTTTTCCCTGTGCTTTCCACATCATCTCGTAAAGGAATTCCTTTCTACAAAAAGCACAGCCAAGGCTACATTCCAGGTGTTCTGATATACTACAGAAATCCACCCAGATATTGTCCAGATATTGCACAGTCTTAGAGTATCTTTTATAAATGTGGAAATAGGTGATGCGGGTGACACTTAAGCCACCTAGGGCTATGCAATGTACTGTGGTTTTACTAATACCTGGGTGAACATTTTGCTTTTAAATTATTTCCTCATATCTTTGCTTTTTTCATGTTCCCATAAAGCTTAAAATTCAAGTATTTCAGTTTAATGAGAACTGTATTAGCTGCATCTACTTTCCTCACACATTCTCAGCAGCAAAGGAGCACAGTGAATGCTGAAAGCAAAAGCATATATGTATTTTTGGTATGGAAGCTATTGATTAAAGGCCATTCATCTCATATACACAGAAACCAAGAGAAAGAGAGAGAGAAAAATTTGAAAAACAGGTTTGGTATATGCATATCCAGCAGATCAAAGAGAAGAGTGAATTACTTAGCATGGCACAAGTGGAAATTAAGGTAAATTTTGACTAGAAATGAAGAAGATGCTTCCTGTCAGTAAAATAATTGGATTGTAAAATCACATCCCAGGAGAGATAGAAGGCACTTTATCTCGGATCATTTGCAAAGGTGCAAAAACATAGTGAAAATATTCTGAAAAGTCCCCATTATGGAAACAATTTCTCTTGTGGAGAACTGTTTTAATGTGGCTTAGTGATTCTATCATTTCTTTCTTTTTGAAATAAATTGGTGAAATCAGCAAAAGAAAAACAGTCTTAGTAAAGATATCAAGAAATAAATATGCGCCATGTTATTGTAGTGAATATGCCCATATTAAAAAATTTTAAATCATTAACAGTGATCCATGGAATGAGAAAGTTCTAGGGGCTAAAAAGAACAAAAGTCATTTGGACCCTCACTGGACAGAAAACAACTATCACTTACTTAGCACTTACTTCATGCCAGACACTATATAGCTTCTTTCTTAATCAGACCCAGGTTTCCCTAGTGGCTCAGATGGTAAAGAATCTGCCTATGATGCAGGAGACCTGGGTTCGACCCTTGGGTCAGGGAGATACCATGGAGAAGGAAATGGCAACCCACTCCAGTGTTCTTGCCTGGGAAATGCCATGAACAGAGGAGCCTGGCTGGGTCCTAAAGAGTTGGACACAACTGAGTGACTAACACTTTTTCACTTTCACCCATTCCAGTAAAGCAGGTCTTATTATCTTTTGCAAATATGGGAAAATTAGCTCAGAGAGCTGAAATATCCACCCACAATCACACAGCTGTTGAGTCAGAATATTAATCTAATTGGTCTGACTTATAGTTGGGAAGAAGCACAAAGCTTTCTTTTCACCAAAACACATTTCTCTGGAGGCAAAGATCTTGAGGGCCAGAGGTTGAAGGATCTGGGCCCAAGCCTTATAGCTAGTTGAGGAATGGCAGTCACCTTCCTCAAGTCTCCACCCTCCTCCTTCCATCAGTGCTCTTCACATGAAATGCTCATTACCTGAACAACCACCCTGTTTGATAACCGGTTAACTGTACAAAAAAGATCTTCACGACCAAGATAATCACGATGGCGTTATCACTCACCTGGAGCCAGACATCTTGGAATTTGAAGTCAAGTGGGCCTTAGAGAGCATCACTACGAACAAAGCTAGTGGAGGTGATGGAATTTCAGTTGAGCTATTTCAAATCTTGAAAGATGATGCTGTGAAAGTGCTGCACTCAATGTGCCAGCAAATTTGGAAAACTCAGCAGTGGCCACAGGACTGGAAAAGGTCAGTCTTTATTCCAATCCCAAAGAAAGGCAATGCCAAAGAATGCTCAAACTACCACACAATTGCACTCATCTCACATGCTAGTAAAGTCATGATCAAAATTCCCCAAACCAGGCCTCAGCAATATGTGAACAACTTCCAGATGTTCAAGCAGGTTTTAGAAAAGGCAGAGGCACCAGAGGTCAAATTGCCAACATCTGCTGGATCATGGAGAAAGCAAGAGAGTTCCAGAAAAACATCTATTTCTGCTTCATTGACTATGGCAAAGCCTTTGTCTATGTGGATCACAATAAACTGTTAAAAATTCTGAAAGAGATGGGAATACCAGACCACCTGACCTGCCTCTTGAGAAACCTGTATGCAGGTCAGGAAGCAACAGTTAGAACTGTACATGGAACAACAGACTGGTTCCAAATAGGAAAAGGAGTACGTCAAGGTTGTATATTGTCACCCTGCTTATTTAACTTATATGCAGAGTACATCATGAGGAATGCTGGGCTGGAAGAAGCACAAGCTGGAATCAAGATTGCCGGGAGAAATATCAATAACCTCAGATATGCAGATGACACCACCCTTATGGCAGAAAGTGAAGAGGAACTAAAAAGCCTCTTGCTGAAAGTGAAAGAGGAGAGTGAAGAGGTTGGCTTGAAGCTCAACATTCAGAAAACAAAGATCATGGCATCTGGTCCCATCATTTCATGGGAAATGGATGGAGAAACAGTGGAAACTGTATCAGACTTTATTTTGGGGGGCTCCAAAATCACTGCAGATGCTGATTGCAGCCAGGAAATTAAAAGATGCTTACTCCTTGGAAGGAAAGTTATGACCAACCTAGATAGTATATTAAAAAGCAGAGACATTACTTTGCCAACAAAGGTCTTTCTAGTCAAGGCTATGGTTTTTCCCGTGGTCATGTATGGATGTGAGAGTTGAACTGTGAAGAAAGCTGAGCGCCGAAGAATTGATGCTTTTGAACTGTGGTGTTGGAGAATACACTTGAGAGTCCCTTGGACTGCAAGGAGATCCAACCAGTCCATTCTAAAGGAGATCAATCCTGGGTGTTCATTGGAAGGACTGATGCTAAAGCTGAAACTGCAATACTTTGGCCACCTCATGCGACGAGTTGACTCACTGGAAAAGACTCTGATGCTGGGACGGATTGGGGGCGGGAGGAGAAGGGGACGACAGAGAATGAGATGGTTGGATGGCATCACCGACTCAATGGACATGAGTCTGAGTGAACTCCGGGAGTTGGTGATGGACAGGGAGGCCTGGCGTGCTGTGATTCATGGGGGTCGCAAAGAGTCGGACACGACTGAGCGACTGAACTGAACTGAAAGTGAAACTGAAAATGAAAGTGCAAGTCGCTCAGTGGTGTCTGACTCTGCGACCCCATGGACTATACAGTCAGTGGAATTCTCAAGCCAGAATGGAGCAGGAAGCCTTTCCCTTCTCCAGGGGATCTTCCCAACCCAGGGATCAAACCCAGGTCTCCTGTATTGCAGGCAGATTCTTTACCAGCTGAGTCACAAGGGAAGCCCAAGAATACTGGTGTCGGTAGCCTATCCCTTCTTCAGTGGATCTTCCTGACCCAGGAATCGAACTGGGGTCTTTTGCACTGCCGGTGGATTCTTTACCAATTGGGCAATCAGGGAAGCCTCAACCCGGTTCTAAGGACAGGGTAATTAGGGGAAGACCAAACTTTATGTACTTCTCCCTTTAGTGATAAACTGCTTTTCAAAAACATGCCTCCTTTTAGGTCACTATAGAGCACAGAGTAGAGTTCTCTGTTCTATACAGTAGGTTCTTATTACCAAAAGGGGGCTTGCCTGGTGGCTCAGACTGTAAAGAATCCACCTGCCATGCAGGAGATCTGGGCTTGATCCCTGGGTTGGGAAGATCTCCTGGAGGAAGTAATGGCAAACCACTCCAGTATTCTTGCCTGGAGAATTTCATGGACAGAGAAGCCTAGCAGCACACAGTCTGTGGGGGTCACAAAGAGTCAGACACAGCTTAGTGATAGACATACATTACTTATAAAAGAGGAAATATATGTATATGTAGAGCTGAGTCACTTTGCTGTACGGTAGAAACTACCAAAACATAGCAAAATAGCTATATTTTAATAAAAATTAATTTCAAAAAATGTACCTCCCTGTGAGTACCTCCTGTATATATCTTATTTTCCTCCTTCCTGTCATGTCCTTTTATGATGGTTATAGCCTTAAAAATATAAAACCCTAGAAAGTTGGAAAAGTTACACCCTTCCCAGCCACACATTTATACAGCACGTTATTTGTCCTGATAAAAGTGTGATCCATTTGATTTCCTTACTCTAGCTTCTCACATTCCTCTTCCCACCTCTCAGGGACCTCCACCACCCCACCCCCCCTGCCCCCACTCCCACATATCCCTTTTCCTACCTTCAAGTTCCTCCTATTCCTACCATTGGCATGCACTCTGCTTTCTCCGGTGTTGAGTAATCCTGTCTCTGTCCAGAGCTCTGTTGGCAAAGTCTTTTTATGTCAAAACTAGTCTGACTTCTCTTTTGAGAAGCGGGACTTCCTTCCTGTGATCCATGAAAGGTCAGTCCTCACACTTGCTCTGTGGGGAGGCTAGAGATATTCTTGCTTACAAATGTAAAAGAGCCACTGGCTAAATCTTGGGTTTAAGTGACCTGGTTTATAACTTTGACTTCCAGCCACCCACAGTCAGAAGCCAAGCGGTCCATGACAGGCACTAAGCAGAGTATTTAAGAGACAATAACAATCCAAAAATATTGCTGTCCATAAAATCTACACAAAGCTAAAGGGACTCTCCCGTGAGTTTCCTCCTTTTCCAACTTTTGCCCTTTCCTTTCCCTTTCCTTTTGCTCTTTCCCGTCCCTTTAAAAACCACAAAGATATGGTTGTCCCTTTCAATTGCAAATGAAATCCTGGCTCTCTAAACACAAGTTCCTTCTTGGCAGGCTTTGCAAAAGGACATTTAAAAACCGGATTCAAAGGAGCAGAGGGTTTCAATTCTGGAGACACCACAAAATGATTCCTTATTGGTAGCAACTGGTAAAACCTGAGCCCGAAGAAGCCAGACTGGCTCCTTCCGGATGGTCCAGTGGAAAATGCTCTCTGAGTTTCCTTTTGAAAATGGAAATAGCATGTGTTTACAAAGGTGGTGGAAATGGCTGCTTCTCTGAATCTTGATTTTAATGTGTGTCCAACTTGAGGCTCCCTGGATGAAAAGAACAGGGAAGGGGAACAGGAGGAAAATCTGTTTGAGAAAGATATGGAAACTTTGAAAGCAGAAGAGCCTCTGCACATTTTACCATGAGCAGTGAAACAGGTTACCCATGGGGCTAAGACATAAAACTATAGGATCAACACACCCATACCCACACCCACATACAAATACACAGCAAAGTTCAACCAAATACCCAGGACGGGAATACGACATGGAAGACTTGGTTCTAAAGAGGCTGTTTTGAGAAGAAATGTTCTTCTGTCATGAACTGGAATTCACTGCACAAGCACAATGCTCTCTTCAAAGATCCTGGCACAAAAACAGATAGAAGGAGCCATCCAAAAATCCTTGATAAACATACACAGCCTTTTGCACGGTGACTGGAAGCAAAGTGATTTGCAGCATGAATGAAATTTTTTGATCTCAGAACAAATGCTTCCTTGGCCAATGGTTAACTCCAGGAACTAGAGTCCATTATAGTCTCTGAGGTCTAATGTTAATTAGGTGGAAAATATATGGTCGTTTGACAAAGGCCAACATTCAATATTGATTTTTTGCCCCTTTTAAGTTACTATTAATAATTGGATGAAACAAATCAAAACCAAGACATTATAACCTCTAGAAAGAAAATTTTTGGAAGTGATAAGATAAACCTAAATTTTTGGGGGGGGAAAAATAGAGAGCCCAAATATAAACATAAAGAATGTGTGCCTTATTCAGGAAAAGCAGGACTCCATGCAAAAGGCTATTCTCTTGCTATAGCCACTTGAATCATTAATGTTGAAGATGTGTGCATTTTTCACAGCTACATTTCTGAGTGAAATTCAATACTGACAGTGCATCCAGAGCTATGGTATCTTTCTGAGGCAGCAATATTATAAGGAGGCTAGATGAAATTCAGAGGCAGGTAATCCAGATGTCTGTACGTATAAATCACCTCAGTACTCTGAAGATTGCTATGATCGTCCTCACTTCATCTCTGTTGAAATCCATTCTCTACAGTTCATCCTCTATCAGGCTGAAGGCTGATTTACTAGGTGTTCTGGCCATTCAAATGATGTGAGGGTTGTGCAGGAAGAAAGCTAGCTAGTGCATATTAAACACGCCTGCCGTTTCCTCTTTCATTCATATTTGAACAAAGCTGAGATAAGGATTTTTGTTTGTTTCCTTCTTTACTAATGTGTTCAAAGAATTTCCGTAGAAATCTGGCCAACTGATATTTCTTCATTTACTTAGAAAAATATTTGAGGGCAAAAACATACATTGGGCATATGGCAAAGTAGAAGCTGGTAATATACCAGTGCATAAACTTTCAGTTATAAAATAAGTCATGAGGATGTATAGTATAGTAACTATAGTTAATAATACTGTATTGTATATTCTAAAGTTACTAAGAGAGTAGATCTTAAAAGTTCTTAAAATCACAAGAAAAAATTGTAACTGTGTACGGTGACCGATGTTAACTAGACTTCATGAGATGATCATTTCACAATACATACAGATATTGAATCATGTTGTATACCTGAATTAATACGTTGTGTGTCAATTATATCTTGATAAAAAGAAGAAAAAGACAGCTATAGATCCTGTCCTCATGAAACTTGCATTCTAGTGGGAGAGACAAACACACAAAAAACATATACATCAATGAATGAGTGAAAGGATGAATATAAACTCAAACTGTGATCATTGTTAGGAAATCACTGATCCAGTTAGGGGCTAAGTTATAAAATGGGGAGAGGGAAAGTGAGATGCTATGGGCAAGATTTTTTAAGGAAACGGTCCTTTAATGGACATCAAAGAAAGAACATAGAGGTAGTCATGCAAAGTTTTGGGGAGAACAGTAGACATAGAAGAGATATGGCGAGGTCTCGAGACAAGAAAAGAGTTCATAACAAAATGCAAACAAGCAAACAAAAACCAAGCAAACCAAAACCCACACTAATATGACCAGAGCATAGCTGACTGGAGATAAACAGCTTGAGAGGTTAGACACAAAATAGAGACCAGATTATGCTAAGCTGTAGGCTATGATTCACTGGGTTGGACATCTAGATGGCTGTCAGCCTTAGAGTTTCAGAATGGCAAATATGTGTGTGTTGGGGGCGAGGGATCCAATGATTCAAAAGGGCACATTGATGGAGTAAGGGAATGAGTGACAGTCTTATGGCTGTGTAGTAAAAACACTGGCATCTAGTCACATATATTAAGACAGTACTGAGTGGGTTTGGTGACTTGAAAGCTATTGATCTTTTTATTTCTTTATAGAAAAATTTCAAAACAGAAAATAGGAGAATGTTAGGCTTGGGAGTAACCCAGAGGTCACTTGGTCCTTTAGGTTACAGGGGAAAAATTGAGGCCAAGTGATGTCAAAAGACATCGGCAGGACTAAAAATTGAATCAACCACGGCCCTCTCCACCCCAAAGGAAATCAGTCCTGAATGTTCATTGGAAGAACTGATGTTGAAGCTGAAACTCCAATACTTTGGCCACCTGATGCAAAGAGCTGACTCATTGGAAAAGACCCTGATGCTGGGAAAGATTGAAGGCAGGAGGAGAAGGGGATGACAGAGGATGAGACGGTTGGATGGCATCACCGACTCAATGGACATGGGTTTGAGTAAACTCTGGGAGTTAGTGATGGACAGGAGACCTGGCGTGCTGCAGTCCATGGGGTCACAAAGAGTTGGACACGACTGAGCGACTGAACTGAACTGAACTGAAAGTGTTTTAAGGTATATAACTAAGGCGTGTGGCTAAAATGGAATGATGGAGATGAGTAGAGCAGAGGAAATGGCAGGATGAGGTTCGGGGTATTAGAAGAATCATTAGTGGAAGACTGACGAATAAACCTTCATGGAAACTTGGTTACAAGGGAATGAGAGGGAACAACTACATTTCCATAAATAGGAGATAATTCAAGAAAATTAAATTCTTGTGATAGGATTTTCTGTGACCCTTCAATATGTTATTTGTGAGGAGGTTTTCCTGATGTTTGCAATTGCTTATAATAAAAATGAGAAAAGCAGGATTATAATAAAAATGAGAAAAGCAGGATATAAACATATGAGTTCTGAAATGTGCTATCACCCATACAATGAAAAAAAATACCAGAGATATTCTTTTGTAAAATATAATATTTTACTCTTCTGCCTGTTTGACATTTAATTGTTATGTTCTAGGTGCTGTACTAAACCTATGTCTTATCTTAATCATCCCTGCTGAACCACATGAGAACCCCAACAATACTGGAGTAGGTAGTCTATCCCTTTTCCAGGGGATCTTTTCAACTCAGGAATTGAACCAGGGTTTCCTGCATTGCAGGCAGATTCTGTACCAACTGAGCTATCAGGGAAGCCCCTTCAAAACAGCATTATGACTGTATACATGAGTAAACTGAGGCTTAAGAAGGTTTAATTAAGTCACTTGAGGTTACAAGGTTAGAAAGATGCTGAACCAGGTGAAAAAGTATGTACTACTATATTTTAAATCATTTTAAGGTGAAAAATCACATATTACTATCTTTTAAATTCTTACCTTTTTCTTTTCTACATTTCCCAATTTTACACTGTGGAAATAAACTGCATTGTAATTTAAAAAATAAATTGGATGCCAAGTCAACTAAAAAGATATAATTGCAACTTGTGCTTCATTGGTGATCTGATTTTCTCTTTCCCTCTCTGGTTCTGGAATACCTCTTGATAGCTGGCTTTCTAGTCTGTTTTCAATTCATTAAATACTCATTTAGCACTTACTATGTTGCTAGTATTATTGATTCTATTTACCATCAGAACCACTGGGCATGAGCTACTGAAAACACAAGTTCCCTTTCAGTGCAATTACCCTTGTGCTAAGGAAATGACTTCCTCTGCTTTCACTTGCTCCTATTTGTTAAGGCTGGGTGACCAGAGGATTTGCACAATTGGAATTCGCTTTTTCCTTACTTGCCCTCAGCAAATTCCTTATATTTGTATGAAAATATCATTTCACAATTTCAGTTCGCTCTTGCCCCATAATATTCCCATCACTGCCAAGGAAATGAGAAGTATTTTGAGACCCAGAAGCTGCCAACCTGAGTTGTGTCAGAAACACTGAATGCCTTGACTTTCTGCTCTTAGCAGCTTCTAGCTTTTCTCTAACTACCAAGGGGGAAGTAATGGTTTGCAAAGCGTTGACAGCCTTTTGTTTCCTGTGTGATGGCTTTACTAGGGTCTTCATAACAGTGTACTACACATATATTATTTCAATAAAATGTTTTTAAAGAATGTGAAAATTTTTCTGAATTTATGGCACTACTTTGGCTTTGATTATTTCATGTGTTCTGTCTTGTGATGTTCTAACCTAAAAAGAAGAAACAAAACGACGGCTTTAATGTTCTCTAAAAATATCATCAAACATAAAAGTTCATTAATCTACAATATAAAAATTCTTAACTGAAAGACTTTTCAAAGAACTTTTCTGAAGACATTTGCTAAGTATTTCAAAATCATGGAATGATATAAATAATAATAACCCTAACAAAAGTAACAATGACAGAGGTGTTACTACATGCCAGATAATATATTATTTTTTGCAATGAAAATAGTATTTATTCCATTTAACCCTCTACACAAATTATGAGTTAGGTATTATTAGTGACTGTTACACAGATGCGCAGACTATGGAGAGACCAAGTAACTTGTGTGGTGACACACAACCGATAAATAGCAAAGCTCGGATTTAAGCCCAGCTCTTTCCCACTCAAAAGAATATCAATAACCATAATATACTTCATGATTGAATTTTATCTGACAAATGAGATGATGTTTATGTCCATTCATTTATGTATAAAACCACAGCTTGGAAAGCCAGGAAAGCTTTATTAACATCCATGTCATTCAGTTCAGTTTATGCTGAGTGTCTGTGAGTTAAAAGAAAGCTGCTTCAGAATTATTGATCAAAAACCATATATCTTACAATGGAAGAGAAGAAACAGTAGATCTAATTTATTGACCACAGGTCCCTAAACGCAAATTGATATAATCCAATCAATTGCCTAGTTTTAATAAACCTTGTCTCCATATCCCTAATCAATAGTATGAATTTAAATTAGCTGTCGCATATTTTTACAAGAATAATCTGCAACATGTAATCCTTCATCATCAGCATTATACATGGTCACATGGGAAACATGCCTATTTGTAATAAATGTCAAACTGAAATGCTTTAAATTAACCATCACTTGAAGTATAATAGATGAACATGCAGTTAAGAGATCTCCATGCAGAACTTTAAGTATTAATAAAAATGACCACTCTTAATTCAGAGACCACCACTTGCCATACCCCATCAACACTTCACACATTTCTCCCACTTAATCATCACTATAGTTGCATGAGATGGGTAGAATCTCCAATTCAGGGCTGAAGAAACTTAGACACATAGGGGTTAATCACTTGTTCAAAAACCCACAGATGTTAAAATGTGCATGCTGCTGCTGCTGCCACTTCCAAGTCACTTCAGTCGTGTCCGACTCTGTGTGACCCCAAGACGGCAGCCCACCAGGCTCCCCCATCCCTGGGATTCTCCAGGCAAGAACACTGGAGTGGGTTGCCATTTCCTTCTCCAATGCGTGAAAGTGAAAAGTGAAAGTGAAGTCGCTCAGTCGTGTCTGACTCTTTGCGACCCCATGGACTGCAGCCTACCAGGCTCCTCCGTCCATTGGATTTTCCAGGCAAGAGTGCATAGCAATTTAAATTAAGGTATGGGGATAGTGGACCTTCCCAGGTGGTAGAGTGGGTAAAGAATCTGCCTGCAATGCAGGAGATTCAAGAGTCACGAGTTGGATCCCTGGATCTGGAAGATCCCCTGGAGGAGGGCATGGCAATCCACTCCAGTATTCTTGCTTGGAGAATCCCATGGACAAAAAGGAGCCCAGGGGGCTATAGTCCATAGGGTCACAAAGAGTTGGACACTATTGAAGTGACGGAGTACACAGGGGGACTGTAAGTGCTTATGCTCTTTCAACTAAATAAGACTGCCTACCTTTGCAAATACTTGGGCCTCTGTTTCATGTGGCTTCAAAATCTTATCATTCATTTGTTGAGCTATCAAGAGGCAAGGTGGACTTAATTTAGCGAAAAGTGAAAACTATACTTTAAGATCTGTTTTTTCTATTTAAATCACTACGTTATTTTTACTAAGGTTTGACACTAGCCTCATGTATTTGTTGTTTATGCAATTACCATAAAGTCTTAATGGGTGTAGAGCTACCAGAAATCCAATTATAAATTTCCTTGAAAACATTAATAGATAGCAATAACTCATGGGTCTTTAAAAATTCCTCCACGATTAAGGACTGGATATCAGTAATTGCTTCTCTGAATTGGTAAACAGGAACATTGTTCGACTCTACCTGCAAACATTATGGAAAGAAATGTGAACACTCCATCAGTCCTGTTTTCTGGATATTATTCCCTTCTGCATAGGGTGTGATGTTGGGAATTTGGCCACCAGTGGTCACTAGACAAATCAGAGACAAATAGGTTAAATTTGCTGAACTTTAGTTTCTTTATTTGCATAAAAGATTGTGATGACAATACAATTAATATAGCACTTTCTAAATATCTTATTAATATTGAATGAGGTTGTGTTAGTGGAAAGAAGTGTATAAACATAAATATGAGTCAACACTCCTAGAGATTATCACAAAATTCACCTGCTTCAATCTCTCAATTTTATATACACAGAGGCCCAGATAATGAGAACAAGTATGCAAGGATGCAAAGTGACACTTCTAAACAACATGGTTAGGCCAACTTTTTTGGACATTGCTCTCAAAGCAGCATATTTACAGGAGGCCTCATTGCACAACTCTAGAGGGCACCATTCATATTGTGAACTACAAACAAGGCATGCCCTGAAGCACAGCTTGAAACTGAAAATGAATGGAGCCCTTGGAGTTGTGTTGCCAAGTGGCATTGTTTAATAGCTTCATCTCAACTGGCTTTTTCTTTCCTCTTTCAAATACTTATCAAGAAGCTCATTGTTTGAATATTTAGAAATTTCTGTTCATTTTAGTGATTATCCTTGCAACATCTTATTATTTTAAACTGAATAAAGGGGTCTGTCCTGCACACCCTTTTCTCAAAACACATTGCCTTTGCATAGCTCTGCATTGTAGGAGAAGCAAGGGGCTGCACACCGTAATGAAATCTACCCTTCTTCATATGAACCTTGGCAAAAATAATAGACTTTTTTTTTTTTACCATATGTTTTCCTTAATTTTTCTCTGATGATATTGTCTACTTATATCCTTTGGTTTTCCGAAATATTACACAACCTTGTATTATCTTGTCCTGTATTTCCTTGACATCCTAAAGTCTCTGCTGCTGCTGCTGCTAAGTCACTTCAGTCGTGTCTGACTCTGTGTGATCCCACAGACGGAAGCCCACCAGGCAAGAACACTGGAGTGGGCTGCAATTTCCTTCTCCAATATGTGTGAAAGTGAAAAGTGAAAGTGAAGTTGCTCAGTCGTGTCCGACCCTTAGTGACCCCACGGACTGCAGCCTACCAGGCTCCTCCATCCATGGGATTTTCTAGGCAATAGTACTGGAGTGGCTTGCCATTGCCTTCTCCGCCTAGTGTCTCTACCTAGTTGTTTTCCAACAGCTTTTCTTTCCATCAGTTGTTGGCATCTCCCCAAGGTCAGTTCTAGACTCTCAGTTCTTTCCCTTCTTAACCAATGACTATCTTCCACTGACAAAATGAAGGTCTTGGGAATCAGAAAATCCTATGTTTTGAATCCCAGCTCTGCTACTGATTGTATCTATCTTCTCTGAACAGACCTTGGACTCTGTGAACTCTGTTCTGTCATTATCAGATGAGACTGATTATACTATCTCAAAGATCTGATCTGTGGAATAAACACTATCATGTGTAAAAATCACCATGTGTCCTCACAGATTATACTCCTATTGCATTAATTTCGATGTCGTTGCCTTTTCACTGGAGTGTAAGTTCTTTGAGACCTGGAGATGATTCCAGCCTTGATCACTACTTTAAACTCAATGCCTTGTCTGCTGCTGCTTCATAGAAGGTATGAAGTAAATGAAGCCTGAATGCAATCTGGCACCTACCTGATACAGTTTCTTGCCAATATTCTAGTCAAATTTATCCTGCTGGGGACAGAAAAGATAAACGCCATAGCATATCCATTAATTTCTGTTTCTTAAGAAAAGAAAAAACGTTATCAAGATGGCAGAGTAGAAGGTTGTGTGCTCATCTTCTGTAAGAACTCCAAAATTACAACTTGCTGCTGAACAACCATTGACAGGAGAATGTTGAATCCCACCAAAAAAAGATACCCCACATCCAAAAGCAAAGAAGAAGCCCCAGCAATACAGTAGGAGGTGTGTGACATTGTACAGGAGGCAGGGATCAAGACCATCTTCAAGAAAAAGAAATACAAAAAGGCAAAATGGCTGTCTGAGGAGGCCTTACAAATAGCTGAGAAAAGAAGAGAAGTGAAAGGCAAAGGAGAAAAGGAAAGATATACCCATGTGAATGCAGAGTTCTGAAGAATAGCAAGTAGAGATAAGAAAGCCTTCCTCAGTGATCAATGCAAAGAAATAGAGGAAAACAATAGAATGGGAAAGAATAGAGATCCCTTCAAGAGAATTAGAGATACCAAGGAAACATTTCATGCAAAGATGGGCACAAAAAGACAGAAATGGTATGGACCTAACAGAAGCAGAAGATATTAAGAAGAGGTGGCAAGAATACACAGAAGAATTGTACAAAAAAGATCTTCATGACCCAGATAACCGTGCTGGTATGATCACTCACCTAGAGCCAGACATCCTGGAATGTGAAGTCAAAGGGCCTTAGGAAGCATCACTACGAACAAAGCTAGTGGAGGTGATGGAATTCCAATTGAGCTATTTCAAATCCTAAAAGATGATGCTGTGAAAGTGCTGTGCTCAATAGGCCAGCAAATGTGGAAAACTCAGCAGTGGCCATGGGACTGGAAAAGGTCAGTTTTCATTCCAATCCCAAAGAAGGGCAATGCTAAAGAATGCTCAGACTACTGCAAAATTGCACTCATCTCTCAAGCTAGAAAAGTAACGCTCAAAATTCTCCATGTCAGGCTTTAACAGTACATGAACCACGAACTTCCAGATGTTTAAGCTGGACTTAGAAAAGGCAGAGGAATGAGAGATCAAATTGCCAACATCCGTTGGATCATCAAAAATGTAACAGCATTCCAGAAAAACATCTACTTCTGCTCTATTGACTACGCCAATGCCTTTGACTGTGTGGATCACAACAAACTGTGGAAAATTCTTCAAGAGATGGGAATACCAGAGCACCCTATCTGCCTGCTGAGAAATCTGTATGCAGGTCAAGAAGCAACAGTTAGAGCTGGACATGGAACAACAGACTGGTTCCAAATCAGGAAAGGAGTATGTCAAGGCTGTAGATTGTCACCCTGCTTATTCAACTTATATACAGGGTACATCATGTGAAATGATGGACTGGAAAAATTACAAGCTGGAATCAAAATTGTCGGGAGAAATATCAATGACTTCAGATATGCAGATGTCACCACCCTTATGGCAGAAAGTGAAGAAGAACTAAAGAGCCTCTTGATGAAAGTGAAAGAGAAGAGTGAAAAAGTTGGCTTAAATCTCAACATTGTGAAAACTAAGATCATGGCATCTGGTCCCATCACTTCATGGCAAATAGATGGGGAAACAATGGAAACAATGAGAGACTATTTTTTTTTGGCTCCAAAATCACTGCAGATGGTGACTGCAGCCACGACACTAAAAGACACTTGCTCCTTGGGAGAAAAGCTATGAACAACCTAGCCAGCATATTGAAAAGCAGAGACATTACTTTGCCAACAAAGATCCGTTTGGTCAGAGCTATGGTTTTACTAGTAGTCATGTATGGATGTGAGAGCTGGACCGTAAAGAAAGCTGAGCACTGAAGAATTCATGATTTTGATCTGTGGTGTTGGAGAAGACTCCTGAGAGTCTTGTGGACTGCAAGGAGATCAAACCTGTCTGTCCTAAAGGAAATCAGTCCTGAATATTCGTTGGAAGGACTGATGCTGAAGCTGAAACTCCAATACTTTGGTCACCTGTTGCAAAGAACAGACTCATTGGGAAAGACCCTGATGCTGGGCAAGATTGAAGGCTGGAGGAGAAGTAGACGGCAGAGGATGAGATGGTTGGATGGCATCACAGACTTCATGGACATGAGTTTGAGCAAGCTTCAGGAGTTGGTGATGGACAGGGAAGCCTGGCGTGCAGCAGTCTATGGGGTAGCCAAGAGTCAGGCATGACTAAGTAACTGAACTGAACTGAAGAAAAGAAAAAACTGTTAATTCAAAATTCAAACCTAAACTTTATAAAATCCTTTTTCTCTTCTTCTGGCATCTTCTTATGGCTCCCATTTCTCAACTTGGTGTCTTAAGCTTTTCTGTAAACACTCACTTTTTTCACTCTCCTATCCCTCCTGCCTTTGTTTCTTTCATTACTCACACTGTGTAGAAGTCCAGGAACTAGCAGGGAGCAGAGGAAGAGGAGCCAAGGTCAGGATCCTTTTCTGCTGGCAAGGAAAGAAGTAGGGGAAGAAAGATTGTGCATGCGTGAATGGCTTCTGCCTCCATGTCACCTATGTTCTGAATGTATTAATGAATGAATGCCGTTGATTTGGCCCCACCACCTCAAAAAATTGTAGTCCTGGTGCTTCCCTGGTGGCCCAATGGTAAAGATTCTGTGCCTCCAGAGTCTTCCTGGGCAGAGGGCCCAGGTTCAATTCCTAGTTAGAGAATTAGATCTGGACTGTCACAGCTGAAGATCCTACATGCCACAATGAAGATCTAAGATCCCGCCGCAAGTAAGACCCAGTGCAGCCAAAAACAAACAAAAAAATAAATTAAAAACAAATTGAAAAAATCCTCGCAGTCCTCTTTGCCTGTTAGTCTTCTCACTACTTGTATCTAGCAAACCCTGTCTGTACTGTGTTCATTTTGAAGTGTATTCTTTCAACTTTCCTTAATTGTAAGTAACTGATTTATGATATTCACTCATATTCTGCAAGAGCTAATGAAGAGAGTGTGTTAATATAACAGATAAAGAGCTGGTGCAAACCCCAAGGGATGGATATTGGATGAGAAAAAGTTTATGTTTATTTTCCAGATAGAGACAATGAACATGTTACAAAACAATAGAAAGCGAGATCCGAATGAGGGACACCTCTGTACTAAACCGACTTTCCTGTGTACTCCCTAATTATTTCATGAAGTGCTACTCTTTGCCTTTTGATTTAGGAGTTCTGTGAAAGGGCTGCACTCAATATGCCAGCAGATTTGGAAAACTCAGCAGTGGCCACAAGACTGGAAGAGGTCAGTCTTCATTCCAATCCCAAAGAAAGGCAATGCCAAAGAATGCTCAAACTACCACACAATTGCACTCATTTCACACGCTAGTAAAGTCATGCTCAAAATTCTCCAAGCCAGGCTTCAGCAGTATGTAAACCGTGAACTCCCAGATGTTCAAGCAGGTTTTAGAAAAGGCAGAGGCACCAGAGATCAAATTGCCAACATCCGCTGGATCATGGAGAAAGCAAGAGAGTTCCAGAAAAACATCTATTTCTGCTTCATTGACTGTGCCAAAGCCTTTGACTGTGTCGATCACAATAAACTGTGGAACATTCTGAAAGAGATGGGAATCCCAGACCACCTGACCTGCCTCTTGAGAAACCTGTATGCAGGTCAGGAAGCAACAGTTAGAACTGGACATGGAACAACAGACTGGTTCCAAATAGGAAAAGGTGTATGTCAAGGTTGTATATTTTCACCTTGCTTATTTAACTTATATGCAGAGTACATCATGAGGAACGCTGGGCTGGAAGAAGCACAAGCTGGAATCAAGATTGCTGGGAGAAATATCAATAACCTCAGATATCCAGATGACACCACCCTTATGGCAGAAAGTGAAGAGGAACTAAAAAGCCTCTTGATGAAAGTGAAAGAGGAGAGTGAAAAGGTTGGCTTGGAGTTCAACATTCAGAAAACAAAGATCATGGCATCTGGTCCCATCACTTCATGGGAAATAGATGGAAAAACAGTGGAAACAGTGTCAGACTTTATTTTTTTGGGATCCAAAATCACTGCGGATGCTGATTGCAGCCATGAAATTAAAAGACGCTTACTCCTTGGAAGGAAAGTTATGACCAACCTTGATAGTATATTAAAAAGCAGAGACATTACTTTGCCAACCAAGGTCCATCTAGTCAAGGCAATGGTTTTTCCCGTGGTCTTGTATGGATGTGAGAGTTGGACTGTGAAGAAAGCTGATCGCCGAAGAATCGATGCTTTTGAACTGTGGTGTTGGAGAAGACTCTTGAGAGTCCCTTATACTGCAAGGAGATCCAACCAGTCCATTCTAAAGGAGATCAATCCTGGGTGTTCATTGGAAGGACTGATGCTAAAGCTGAAACTACAATACTTTGGCCACCTCATGCGACGAGTTGACTCACTGGAAAAGACTCTGATGCTGGGAAAGGTTGGGGGCGGGAGGAGAAGGGGACAACAGAGAATGAGATGGCTGGATGGCATCACCGACTCTGTGGACATGAGTTTGAGTGTACTCCGGGAGTTGGTGATGGACAGGGAGGCCTGGCGTGCTGTGATTCATGGGGTCGCAGAGAGTCGGACACGACTGAGCGACTGAACTGAACTGAACTGAGAGCAGAGCCTTTATTAATTCCTTTGTTCATTTTGCAACTCTCAGGGTATATGAGCAGGTTCTCAGTAAATTGAAAAAGTGCCTTCAATTCATAAAATGTCACTTTCTTCAGACCCATGCAAAACAGAACAAATAATCCTCTTTAAAAATGATGAAGGAGGAAATTCCCTAGTGGTACAGTGCATAGGTCTAATGGCAGAGTAAAGCGAAGAGGAACTAAAGAGTCTCTTGATGAGGGTGAAGGAGGAGAGTGAAAGAACCGACTTAAGACTAACTATTAAAAAAAAAACTGAGCCATGAAATCAGAAGACAATTTCTTCCTGGCAGGAAAGCGATGACAAATCCAGACAATATATTGAAAAGCAGAGATATCAGTCTGCCGACAAATGTCCATATAATCAAGGCCATGGTCTTCCCAGTGGTCACCTACGGTTTTGAGAACTGGACCATAAAGAAGCCAGAATGCCAAAGAATTGATGCCTTTGAACTGTCGTGCTGGAGAAGACTCCTGAAAGTCCCCTGGACAGCAAGGATATCAAACCAGTCAATCTTAAGGGAGATCAACCCTGAATATTCACTGGAAGGACTGACAGTAAAGCTGAAGCTCCAATATTTTGATTATCTGATGTGAACAGACGGCTCATTGGAAAAGTCCCTGATGCTGGGAAAGATTGAGGGCAGAAGAGGGTGTCAGAGGATGAGATGGCTGGATGGCATCACCGATGCAATGAATATGAACTTGGGCAGACTGCAGGAGATGGTGAGGCACAGGGAGGCCTGCTGTGCTGCAGTCCATGGGGTCACAAAGAATCGGACATGACTGGGCAACTGGATGACAGCAGGAGATTAGAATCCATCTATCAATGCAGGAGACTATGGTTCGATCCTTGCTTTGGGAAGATCCCATATGCCTCAGAGCAACTAAGCCCAGGCACCACAATTGCTGAGCCGGTGATCCCCAACCACACAAGTCCACACGATACAACTACTGAAGCCTGCACACCTAGAACCCATGCTCCACAGCAAGAGAAGCCACTTCAATGAGAAGACCATGCATGAAAACAAAGATTCTCATTCACCAAAACTAGAGAAAGCCTGCGCGAAAGCAACAAAGACCCAGCACAGCCAAAAATAAATAATAATTTAAAAATGTATAAACAGTAGCATAAACATACTTTTAAAAAAAGCTGAAGGAGGTATCTAGATATAATATGTGCTGATTGCTCTTAAAATGTTGCATTGTCTTGCTTCATTAAATTACTTGATTATTTTGCCCCACCTACATCTGAAAAGAGTGCTGGTAAGAAGTCTCATGATCACACCTGCAATATTAAACAGGGAGTGGTAAAGAACAGATGCAGGCTCAATCCCTGGGTTGGGGACATCCCCGGGAGGAGGGCATGGCAACCCACTCCAGTATTCTGGCCTGGAGAATTCCATGGGCAGAAGAGCCTGGCAGGCTACAGTCCATAGGGTCACAAAGCGTTTGACATGATTGAAGCGACTATGCAACACATTGGTCTTTGGTGAAGGGTCAAATTTAGAGAATTGGACTAAAGAGCCATTAGCAAATCTAATGGAAAAATGGTAGACCCGAAATCAACCTTAGCTTCAACAATTATAAGCTGTGTCATTTGAAGCAAATTTTTAAAATATTTATTGGTCAATATCTACACCTGACATCGTTTCATAGGATATTAGAAATGAATATAAAATATTAAGGCAGTACCTGGCATGGAGTACTTGCTAAAAATTTGGTAGTGCTTTCTCCATAGTAATGTATTCTTATCTACAAACTGTAAAAAAGAGAGAGAGATTGAAGTTGAACAAAGTCAAATTGACTGTCACTGGCACTTAATCTCCTTTAAAATATGTTCTTAATATTTTGACTATTCACTGTGCATTCTGTCTATTCCTTGTCAGTTTTACTATTCACACCCTCCTAATTCATGCTGCTATTTCTCAAGTCTTGGCTTACTCACCATTTGGATGCAATATTTAGGTTATCTAATTGAGGCTCATAAATAAACTCCTGGATTTCATTTTTCTCTCTTTGGTTTTGGGTTACCTGGGTAAGGCTCATTTGGGGTCTTGGCACTAAGTCAGATGAAGGCAACAAGTCTGCAGTGGAGCAATTCCCCAGACACAGTGTTTCACCAGGGGTAGGAAGAAGGCTTAGCTTCCTGGTTATCTTGCAAAACTGTATTTGATTCGGCTGAGAGCAGACTGTCTCCCCCTCCCCTTCACTTCATAACAGGGAGAACAAAGAAGACGGCTCCTATGAGAGATAAACTATTCAGCACTGTGTGAGATGATTAAAAACAAGAAAAAGATTCCTTGTGGGTTTTGACAGGGCTTTCTCCTCCCCCTCATGGTGGAAGGCAGAGAGCTTCCGTCAACATTCTGCTACTAACCAAGGGGTTTGCAGCAATTCTGAATCAAGTCTGATCAAGCAAAACAAAGAATTTTTCCATGCCTTGAATAACTTGAGGTGTGTTTTTTTGGGTTGAGTCATCTCCTTCCCAAAATGAAGTGTAAAAATGGTGTTCATTTTAACAGGTTCATAGAATGACCTCAGAGAAATCTCATGTGTAATTTGTGAACTGACCATGTAAATAGGTGGTTTTGAAAGTGGCTCTTTGCTGCTGATACGCCATTGATTAAGATGCATTTTTAAGCTTGCTTTTGGAATATTGTTTACTTTAAATGAGTGTTTCCAAGGTATTTAGGAAGAGGGTAACCTTTTGAAATATGGCCTTTGAGATTATTTTGGAAAGGTTCAGGACGCCTATTTGCACATTCTGGAGCACACATTTCAGTCAAAAAGTGCTTACTGAGTGTATCAGAAATATCATCAGAAATGAATTATAAAGACATAAAGACACTATCATAACACTTTATACTTATCTTGGGCGAATACCTTTTTCATTCTCTGATGATTGTGAAGGAATAAAACAGTTCTCTTTGGTTTCCAGGCTAAGGTAACAAATTACCACAAACTTGATGGCTTCAGTTCAGATCAGTCGCTCATTCGTGTCCGACTCTTTGCAACCCCATGAACTACAGCACGCCAGGCCTCCCTGTCCATCACCAACTCCCGGAGTTTACCCAAACTCATATCCATTGAGTTGGTGATGCCATCCAACCATCTCATCCTCTGTCATCCCCTTCTCCTCCTGCCCTCAATCTTTCCCAGCATCAGGGTCTTTTCAGATGAGTCAGTTCTTCACATCAGGGGACCAAAGTATTAGAGTTTCAGCTTCAACATCAGTCCCTCCAATGAACACCCAGGACTGATCTCCTTTAGGATGGACTGGTTGGATCTCCTTGCAGTCCAAGGGACTCTCAAGAGTCTTCTCCACCACCACAGTTCAAAAGCAACAATTCTTTGGCGCTCAGCTTTCTTTATAGTCCAACTCTTACATCCATACATGACTGCTAGAAAAAACATAGCCTTGACTAGATGGACCTTTGTTGACAAAGTAATGTCTCTGCTTTTCAATATGCTGTCTAGGTTGGTCATAACTTTCCTTCCAAGAAGTAAGCGTCTTTTAATTTCATGGCTGCAGTTACCATCTGCAGTGATTTTGGAGCCCAGAAAAATAAAGTCTGACACTGTTTCCACTGCATCCCCATCTATTTGCCATGAAGTGATGGGACCAGATGCCATGATCTTAGTTTTCTGAATGTTGAGCTTCAAGCCAACCTTTTCACTCTCCTCTTTCACTTTCATCAAGAGGCTTTTGAGTTCCTCTTCACTTTCTGCCATAAGGGTGGTGTCATCTGCATATCTGAGGTTATTGATATTTCTCCTGGCAATCTTGATTCCAGCTTGTGCTTCTTCCAGCCCAGCGTTCCTCATGATGTACTCTGCATAGAAGTTAAATAAGCAGGGTGACAATATATAGCTTTGACGTACTCCTTTTCCTATTTGAAACCAGTCTGATGTTCCATGTCCAGTTCTAACTGTTGCTTCCTGACCTGCATACAGGTTTCTCAAGAGGCAGGTCAGGTGATCTGGTATTCCCATCTCTCAGAATTTTCCAGTTTGTGGTGATCCACACAGTCAAAGGCTTTGGCATGGTCAATAAAGCAGAAATAGATGTTTTTCTGGAATCTTGCTTTTTCGATGATCCAGCAGATGTTGGCCATTTGATCTCTGGTTCCTCTGCCATTTCTAAAACCAGCTTGAACATCTGGAAGTTCACAGTACACGTATTGCTGAAGCCTGACTTGGAGATTTTTGAGCATTACTTTACTAGCATGTGAGATGAGGGCCATTGTGCAGTAGTTTGAACATTTTGTGGCATTGCTTTTCTTTGGGATTGGAATGAAAACTGACCTTTTGACTTAAACCAACACAAATTCATTCTCACAATTTTGGAGGGCAGAAGTCCAAATTCAAGGTGTTGACAGGGCTAAACTCCCCCTTGAGGCTCTTGGGGAGAATCTATAGTATGCAATCTCCTAACTTCTGGGAGCTGCCATCAATCAACCCTTCAGATTCCTTGGCTGGTAGTTGCATTTCTCTAGTTTCTGATTCCCTCTTTATGTGGCCTTCTTTGCTGAGTGTATCTTCTTTCTGATGTGTCTAACTCTAAGTCCCTAGTCCTTTCTTTTATAAGAGTTTGTGTGATCGCATTTAAATTCCACCCAGATAATCCAGGACAAGCCCCTCATCTCAATATTCCCAGTTTAACCACATAAATTACCTTATAAGGTAACAGTCACTGTTTTGCCATAGAAGGTGATATTCTTAGGTTCTGTGGATTAGGATAGGGGTATGTCACATCTTTTGGGGGTTATTTTTCAGCCTAGCAGAGTTATTATCCCTCCAACCTCTGAAGATTCCTGTCCATTCACATGCAAAATATATGCTCCCCATTCCAACATTCCCCAAAGTCTCAACTCATTACAACACCAACTAAAGTCCAAAATGTCGTCTAAACATATCACCTCCAAAATTCTAAATCTCAGCACTTAAATCATCTGAATCATATATGGATAACATTCTGGGTATGATTCATCCTGGGGCAAAATTCCTCTCCCTCTGTGGACCTGTGAAACCTAGACAAAAAGTTATCTGTCTCCAAAACACAATGGTGGGAAAGGGATAGGATAATAATTACAGGCATTCCCATTTTAGAAGGGAAAAAATAAAAGGAATAAAGGGATCACTGATTTTAAGAAAGTTCAAAATCAGGTAGGCAAATTTCTTCGCGTTTCAAGATCTGATAACTCTCTTTGCTTGAAGTTATACCCTCTGGGTCTGCAGCTCTGCCTTCTGCTCCCCACACTCTGTCCTTAGAATCATTACTGCTTTTCTTTGATGGGTTGTAGGTATTTGCTCCTGTAAAGGCCCAGTTTAATGGTCTGTCTTCATTCTGTCTCATTTTTATCCCTTTATTTCCAGTCACGTGGTATTTCTGCTCTGCTGATAAAATATTCTCAAAAAACCTTGTGGGTCGTCTGTGTTTGTCACGAATTGTCAAACCATTAGGCAAGAGTGCCTCCACAGCTCTTTCCTGGAACACCATCTCTATTCCTAGCTTTGACTGGGATGGTTGAGTGCATCCATGGGTCACACACCTGTCAAGCCTTTATCACATGGTTGTTCCCTCACATCCTTGGCTTTCTTTCAAAAACCTTATTTCCTAACAGTGACTCCCCCAATTTTAGCTTTTTCTCCAATCTGGATAGGCTGGGAATTCCTGAAATTATTAAATTCTGGCTCATTTCTACTTAACAGTTCCCTTTTCAATTTATTTCTTTCCTGTTGGATTTTTACCATCAGTGGCAAGAGGAAATAAGGCTGCATCTTCAAGATTTTGCACCAAAATCTCCAAGTTTGCTGATTAGAAGTCTTGCTTTTGACACAACTATCGTACACAATGCAGCCAAATTTTCTGTCACTATATAATTAAAATGCCCTTTCCTTCATTTTTCCAATAATAAATTCCTTATTTCATCCTGACCTCAAACCAGCAGTGCCTTTGCATTCATGTTTCTGTTAACTTTTTATTTATGACTATATATACCCACACCTACATATAGCCTCTCAAACTAAAGAAGATTTCTCTATCATACTCTTTACCCTATTATGAGCTCTCACAAGAATCTAGCCTGCCAGGCTCCTCTGTCCTTGGAATTTCCCCAGGCAAGAATACAGGAATGGGTAGCCATTCCTTTCTTGAGAATCTTTCTGACATAGTGATTGAGCCCAGATCTTTTGCATTGCAGGCAGATTCTTTACTTCTGACCTAGCAGTGAAGCGCATATACATAGGCTCTAAAACTACAGAAGAATTTTCTATCATGTTCTTCACTTTATTCTGATGTCTCACAGGAATCTCCTTTAGTGTCCATATTTCTGCCAATAGTCTCTTCAAGAAAATCTAGGCATTTGCTCTCAGGCTTCTCCAAATTATTATTATTATTCTAGTCTCTATCCATTGTCCAAATGCAAAGTTTTATTTCCTCATTTTTAGGAATTTATCACAGCAGGTGTGAAAAAATCTGTTTTCAATTCTTATTGCTGCTGTAACAAATTACCACACATTTGGTGACTTGAAACAATAGAAATGCATTCTCTCTCATAATTCATGTCCTCTCAGAAATTCAAATATGTTTCACTGAGTTGAGGTGGCATCAAGCAGGGCTGGAGTTTCCAGGGAGTTTCCAGGGAGACTCTGTTTCTTTCCTCATCAGCGCTGGTGGCTGCAGGGATTCCCTGGCTTGTGGACAAATCCCTCCAATCTCTGTCTCCATCTTCAAGTCATCTTCTTTCTTCTTTTTTCCCCATCTGTGTTTGCGTCCACACTCCCTCTGCCTCTCTCTTATAAAGATGCATGCAATTATATTAGATTCACCAGGATAATCTAGGATAAATGCCTCCTCTCAAGATCCTTAACTTAATCACATCATTTGCAGTATAAAATAATATTCACTCCTTTGCCATGCAAGGTAATATTCAAAAGTTCTAGGGATTAGGTCATGAACATATCTATTTTTTGGGTTGTGGGGTTTTATACTTAGTGTGTACCATAGTTAACAATCCAATGACATCTTACTACGTGCCAGATGCTGTGGTAAATATTTTATAGTGTCTTTCCTTGTAGCCCTTAAAAATATAAAGAATGTATTATTATCTCCATTTTAAAGATGAAGAAAGTAAAATCAGATTAAAATATTCCCAAAGTCACCTAGCTAATTTGTGACACCAAAGGTCAGAGACCTTATTTATACTGTTACACCACCTCCATGTGGCTATGGTGCTTTACGAGTTTATATTTTAATTAAAATTAAAAAAATACATATACACAAAATAGTTACAAATTTCATCATAATCCAAGACTACTCCCCTTTACTCTGCATCCAACACACAAAAAATACCCAGTAAGGAGAATGACTCAATTGCGAGTAGATATATTGTGGGGGTAGCATTGATTTTTGGATTACAAATGTCCATTAATTCTCATTCTCTGCCCCAGGTGAAAGATTCATGGTTGCCTGATGGGTGTATTAAATTCAGGCAATAAGGCGGGGGCACACTGTGTGACTCAAAGCACTGCTTTGCTACATGTTTCCAATCTGGTGAAAGATTTAGAGCTAGGAATCTAGACAGATGAAGAAAGGAGGTGGCCAACTGTCACCCTCCGTGTCCATGAAACAAGAACTTGGTCTCAGACTCGCTATGAGGCACCGAGCTGAGAGACAAAGGAAAGAAGAGACAGTCAGTGCTTTCCTAAAAGAAAGCAGCAGAAGCTCATGCACATGAAAATGGACATACCAGAAAAATTATGGTGTTGGAAAAGACACACTGAAAAGTAGAAGCTCAAGTACCAGTAACGACCTGAGATGGGAGAAGCTACTTTGAAAAGTCAACACACACAGAAACTTCCATAGAAGCATGTGGCTGGGCAGACAGAAAAGAGGAAGCAGATGGAGGTGGTGGCAGGGCTGACAATGCCATGGATACATGTGTGACTGGAACAGAACCCAAGGATGGGATTGGAGAGGAAGGCAGTTCCGAGATGTTTACCAAGACTATGAGTCATGTTTACTTTACAAAATAACATTTATCATTTTTACTTTTATTATTACTGCAAACATAATCTATTTTTATGTGAAATACTATTTAAATTACAAAAACACATTAGTGAACATATAGATAATAATGATCACTGATAATGACACCTTGCAGAAATAACCAGTGTTGATATTTTATTCTGAGTTTTTCCTATTGTATATATTTATCATATCTGTATGCTTTTTTCTATATTAGGATTCTGATGCACAATCTGTCCTATATACTAATTTCTTTACTTAGAAACCTGCTGTAAAGATTTTTCAGGGAATTAGATATTTCACAAAAATATGACTTCAAGGGCTGTATGTTGATTATATTGGTATAGTTATTCATTTAATAATTCCCTAATTTGGAGTATTAAAGTTGTATCTTATTTTACCCTTTTATAACTACTGATCTGACAATTATATATGTACAGATAACTTTTATGCATATCAACTGGATGTGTCAGTTTCAAATGAGAAGCAAGGGAGTCCCAGCAGTAATTCAATGTTAATATTCTCTGTTTCTTTTTCTCCTTTCCCTTATGTATCTGTGTGTATTATACACACTGTCCCAAACATGTATATATATATATATATACATATGTAGACATATACACATATACATATTTCTTTTATAGAATTATTATATATATAATGTTATATTAATATCATACAAAGGGTTATACATATATATATTAGGATTTTGTGAGATTATTACATATATAATAACCTATATATTATATATGAAAAGTGAAAGTGTCAGACTCTCAGTCGTGTCTGACTCTTTGCAACCCCATGGACTCTAGTCTGCCAGGCTCCTCTGTTCATGGTACTCTCCAGGCAAGAATAATAGAGTGGGTTGTCATGTCCTTCTCCAGGGGATCTTCCTGACCCAGGGATCAAACCCAGGTCTCCCGCCTTGCAGGCAGATTATTTACTGTTTGAGCTACCTGGGAAGCCCATATATTACATATAATGATATATATTACATATAGGGTTTTATATTGTTTCAAAGGATTACTAAATGTATAATAACTTATACATACATATGAAATAACCCTACAAAACAGATAACAATATACCAGCAAGGCTAGAGAGTTAGTTAAAATACAGGTGTGGAAAATCCAGGATTCAATCTTAGCACTCTCTAACATCAAAATCTAAAATCTTTCCTCTAAGATGATAAGTCACAAAATTAGAAGATGCTTGTTCCTTGGAAGAAAAGTTATGACCAACCTAGATGGTGTATTAGAAAGCAGAGACATTACTTTGCCAACAAAGGTCCATAGAGTCAAAGCTATGGTTCTCCCAGTGGTCATGTATGGATGTAGGAGTTGGACTATAAAGAAAGCTGAGCGCCGAAGAATTGATGCTTTTGAACTGTGGTGTTGGAGAAGACTCTTAAGAGTCCCTTGGACTTCAAGAAGATCAAACAAGTCAATCCTAAAGGAAATCAATCCTGAATATTCATTAGAAGGGCTGATGCTGTGGCTGAAGCTCCAATACTTTGGCCTCCTGAGGTGAAGAGCTGACTGATTAGAAAAGACCCTGATGCTGGAAGAGATTGAAGGCAGGAGGAGAAGGGGACGACAGAGGATGAGGTGGTTGAATGGCATCACTGACTCAATGGCTATGAGTTTGAGCAAGCTCCAGGAGATGATGAAGGACAGGGAAGTCTGGCATGCTGCAGTCCATGGGGTCGCAAATAGCTGGACTCGACTGAGCAACTGAACAGCAAGGATGATACTACTGCTGCTACCTTTACTGAGCACTAACTATATGTTAGACAAAGAAGCATTTTATAAGAACCATATCCTACAACTCTTACGACAACTCTGTGAGGTAAACAACCGTTATTATTAATACAACTATTTTAGAGTTAAAGGGACAGAAACAGAATTGAGTGATTAGTGTAAGGTAACATAGCTAGTTGGGCTTCCCTGTTAGCTCAACCTCCCTGGTTAAGAATCCACCCAGGAGATCCCAGTTAGATTCCTGAGTCAGGAAGATCCCCTGGAGAGGGGATAGGCTATCCATTCCAATATTCATGGGCTTCCATGGTGGCTCATGGTAAAGAATCCGCCTACAATGTGGGAGACCTGGTTTTGATCCTTGGGTTGGGAAGATCCCCTGGAGGAGGGCATGGCAACCCACTTCAGTATTCTTGCCTGGAGAATTCCCATGGACAAAGGAGCCTGCAGGGTTACAGTCCATGGGGTCGCAAAGAGTCAGACATGACTGAGCAACTAAGCACAGCACAACACAGCTAGTTACCATATTTGTCAAGAAGTCCCACTGTTGGAGAAGGCAATGGCAAGCCACTCCAGTACTATTGCCTAGAAAATCCCATGGATGGAGGAGCCTGGTAGGCTGCAGTCCTTGGGGTCGCTAAGGGTCGGACACGACTGAGCGACTTCACTTTCACTTTTCACTTTCACACATTGGAGAAGGAAATGGCAACCCACTCCAGTGTTCTTGCCTGGAGAATCCCAGGGACGGGGGAGCCTGGTGGGCTTCCGTCTGTGGGGTCACACAGAGTCGGACACGACTGAAGTGACTCAGCAGCAGCAGCAGCAGCAGCCCACTGTGTGGGAATATGATATTGAAAGAAGACTTTGTATTTCAAGGTGTTGTTAGAACTCTCGGCCATTTCTCGTAGTCCCATCAGCAAATATTTCTACGGTGACAGTGTGGTGTATTGGTTAACAATATAGACTCTACAACTAGAGGGCTCCAAGTCAAATCTCAGCTCTGGCACACACTTAACTGTGTGACCTTTGACAGATACTTAACATATCTGTGAAATTTTTCTCATCTGTAAATCTGAGATAATAATAAGTTAATTGCAAAAACTATATAAGTAAATAACAAAATGTAAATATTCTTTTATGATAAGGCTTCAAAAACTGCTAACTAATATCCATTTGTTGTTCTTTAGCTGCTAAGTCACATCTGACTCTTTTGTGACTTAAGAACTATAGCCCACCATAGACAGAGAAGTTCATGGGATTTCCCAGACAAGAATAACTGGAGTGAATTGCCATCTCCTTCTTCAGGGGATCTTCCCTACCCAGGAATTAAACCCGCATATCCTGCGTTGGCAGGCAGATTCTTTACCACTGAGCCACCAGGGAAGTCCAGCTAACATCCACAGAGGTAATAATAATGATAGGGAATTTCCTGGTGGTCCAGTGATTAAAAATCTGCCTTCCAATGCAGGATACGTGGGTTCCAAATCTGATCAGGGAACAAAGATTCCACTTGCCTTGGAGCAACTAAACCCATGGGCCACAACTACCGAGCCCATGAGTTGCAACTACTGAAGCCTCCTCTGCCTACAGCCTATGCTATAGAACAGGAGAAGCCATTGCAATGAGAAACCTTCAGACTGCACTGAAAACCCAGCACAACCAATAATAATAATAATAATAAAAGATTAACTCACCTAAAAAAAGAAAATTAACAGATACGTGAAGGCATTTTTCTCTTGGATCGGGCTATAAGAAAACCCAATTTTGTTGGAAAATTCCAGTTAGACTTCTGTTAACTTTGAAAAACCAATAAAAATTAGAAAATACGACAGAAACATTAAAAACAACCTAACACATGGCTCCTTGATACTTTATAAAATAATTACTATTTAGTCTTCTACTTTGGCTGAAATCAAGGGTGGCCTTAAAAATCAAAGCACCACTAAAGAACTGGAATCACTTTGCTAGCTTTTAGGAAAAGACACCAATGAGATGTAAAAAAGGCCACAGACAAGGTCTGTGAGGCCCGGAGAAGGTCTGAGACATGAATAGGTGATGGTGAGTTGAGGGGACCACCCTGCTCACTCCCCCAAAACAACACATACCAGTCTGTGAGCTTAATGATCTTGGCTTAGTCTAAATAAGATATCTGTGCCACCTCTGGTAAGGTAAGACCTGGGGGACACAGAATGAAAGAATTTTATGATTTAAAGGACCATTGGTCCAAACACTAAGGTGACGGAGGGCCTAAAAGCAGAAGTGAGTAACTCACACAAAGTGCCTCAGTCTAGGTGTTTAGACTCAAAATTCAGTGTTCTTTCACTTACCTCATTTATATGTGTGTGTGTGCAGAAATACATGTGTGTCTACGCATCAGTATGCGTATATATGCACATACTTGTTTATATATGAAAACGTACATGAATGTTTATGCAGAAACAAGTGTATAAATATGCATGTATATTTGTACATACATATACATATTTCATTCTGTATATTCTATCAAATACTGTCAGCCCTGTTGCATAATTTATGTCATGAATTATTGATACTATCCATAGAGAAAGTTTAGGTTAATTTACATCAAGATTCTTCTTGAACACATTTAGCAATTTTTCACAGCTACACTGGAGCTTGCAAGGATATAGATTTAGTATTTGTGTTGCATGGATTTCCTTTTACTGACGTGGTGTCAAACTGCAGGGACATTTTCAAGAAAGGGTATCTCTAGAAGCAAAATCAAATGACATCGTAACTGAAGTCTGCATTTTTGGTGAGAGCTCTCCTCTGCTTCTTTGTCACCGTGCAGAAGAAGAGCTGTGCTGCACTGCTTCAGACAAAGGAGTTGGCAAGAGAAAGGCTATGAGACTTGCTGTTTCTTGTTTCGATATCCAACAACAGTGCAAAGCCATGCCCAGCCTGTTTACTCTTGTAGTGATAGACAATCATAATTCATTTCTTTAATGAAAAATATGCTATGGTTTACCTTTCCCTGAAGCAAAAAGCCATTATAACTACCCCATGTATTGTTTTCCGTAGTAAAACTCACTCATTTCATCTACTATTGGGATAACATTTCCTTGATCTTAACTCTTTCTTTCCCCCTAGATAGTAACCAAGCTCAGTAGTGATAAAAGATTATGAAAGTCCCCTGCTCAAATGCCATAATCTTCTAAAGCTTCCCTTGTGAGAAAGTGCGATCTGGTATGTTGATTGGATTGGATTTGAAATAATTCTGCAATCCCTTCTATCACACCAGGATGCAGAAGAGTGAGGAATAATTGGCATGTGCTTTCATTTTGATCTTTATTAGTATGTGATGTTGGGAATCTGCTTACTGGTAATTTCAGCCCAGTTAGTAGGGTGTGTGTTGCTGTGGTAATAAAGGAAGCAGTTCAGCTTAAAGATTAAGGCAATCTCACACCACTATGTTAAATCCATTGTGCAGTTCTGAGGTGGTGAATATTGTCAGGCAGGCAGGTCTTAGATACACAGCAGTGGTGCAGTGTCTAGCATATCACTGGCACTTAAGGCGGTGCATAAAAAAGATGGAAAAATTTTACCATTCCCTTGTACCACTGGAACCATTATTTCCTTAAAATTTTTGTTCAACATGACTTGCCTCTTTTATTTAAGTAAATAGGTTACAAAAGAAAATTTGGTAATACAGGTATCATTTGATAGTTATTCATAATATATATGTACATAAGTATGGCACCATGGGTATTTAGATTCATTACCTTTTTCTTTCTGTATGTAAATGATAGCACATAGACTAAACTTCACAATGGTGAAGTTTGCATATCCTCAACTACTAATCATCATCATCATAACATAAAGCAACTATCATTTAAATACTTAGTAAATACAGTTAGCTCATTTAATTTGATCCTCATAATAACCTTAGGAGAACATCATTGTTTTCCTCACATTATAGACAAGAAATTGATACTAAGCAAAAGATTAATGATATGATAAAACTTATATTAAAAATAAACCAGAAGTTAACTGTTGAGCTGTTCTTTTACACTGAGGTGTATCGATAATATCTTACTTGATTCACACAACAATCCTATGAGAACTGCTCTCTTCATTAAAGACGAGGGAATCTAACTTGCCCAGCCGTGTAGCTATAAACTGAAAAAGTCAGGCTTTGAACTCCAACATCTTGCCTCTTAGTTGTGCAACACACACCTCTATGTAGCACAATTTGCATAATCACACCACATGAGTCAAAAGCACACCTTCCTAAATGGAGAACGAGGAGGGTTTTAGAGATATTCTAGTCCTTCTGGCTCACATTCTACAAATGAGGAAACTGAACCTGAAGCTGCAATGCTCAATCAGTTGGACTGTGATTTCAAATCACTGTGAAAAGAATTGAGCCATATTTTTAAACAATTCTTTTCATTGGTGAAGTGGTACAGACTCTCCCTGCATCAGTGAAATAACCAGGAACTTCTGTACTGATAACCACGCCTTCAGAGCTGTGTGTATATAGTGTGAGAGAGATAGTTTGCATAAACAGAAGATAACCAGCCAACTCCAACAGCACAGGAAGGTTAACAGTTGACCTTTGCCTTCTTTCCAGAAGCACGGAAGAGCAAGGAACAATTCAAGCTTGGGAGATGAGGATCCACAACGTACTATTTGTTTTCTTCCATTTGATTTCTTTGTTAAGATAAGCATTTCCTTGAAACTGATGCCCAGAGCTGTCATTTATCCACTTGCCATTATCACATCTAAACCCCGCAGGCCTACTTCAAACTCAAGGGATATACCTGCAGGTTCTGAATGGGTTTCCCCAACAATGCTACACAATTGACTTACATTTAAAAATACTTTGATCGACCCATCCCTTTGTTAAGGAGCTAGAAGCACTAGAGGAGGCTGTTGGAATAAAAAATCTGCTGCCACAGCTAAATATGTTGACTTTACCAAAAAGAGATAGCTCCTGTCTCTTTAGAAGAAGGATTACATGCAATGGGAAGATTGATGCTCCTCTGTCAGAAAGCTACCTTGGAACAGGTGCTCCCAATTAATTTCCACGAGCCACATTCACCCTGTGGTTAGATAATTAAAAAAATAACCTGGGTGAACCTTCTCATGCCAGTAGAGCTAACACATTTGATGTAATGAAATAGCATTTAGGAATATTCCACTAAAAATGAAATTAATCTTTATTCTGGTATATATGTTAATGAATAATACTATTGATGTTGTAGATTTTAAAATTAAATCAAAGTTGTCCTACACAACAAGAAGAGTATAAGATTGTTCTGAAAAATGTTTAAAATAGAGAAAATAACAAAGAAAATCTTCAGTACACAGAGACGGAATGATTCACTTCCATTCTGCTTTTGCATATATAACAATATAAATGTAGTCAAACATTATTGGAAGTTTTACAAATTGAAAGCATATTCATTTAAAAAGTAATTAAGCAGACGCGAGGGACGCCCGGCTCTGGCGGCGCAGACGTGAGGGACGCCCGGCTCCGGCGCAACCGACCACGTGCAGAATCGTGGCTGAGATGAGCTACCCCGCGCCCAGGGTTAGGGCGGTGGCCGAGAGGAGCTGTACCACGTTCAGGAGGCGGTGGCTGCTTGGGCACCGGAGGGCTGAGAGGAGCTAATGCACATTCAAAGCAGGAGGGGCGGCCTTGAGGAGATACCCCTCGTCCAAGGTAAGGTACAGCGGCTGCGCCTTGCTGGAGCAGCTGGGAAGAGATACTCCATGACCAAGTGGAATATAAGAATCCAGTGTTCTGGGGAGGAAGGAACAAGATGGCGGAGGGATAAGATGGCAAGACCACTTTCTCCCCCACAAATTCGTCAAAAGAACATTTGAACGCAGAGTAAAGTCCACAAAACAACTTCTGAATACTGGCAGAGGACATCAGGCTCCCTGAAAAGCAGCCAATTGTCTTCTAAAGGAGAGAGAAGAAATCCAGCTCCACCCACCAGAACACCGACACATGCTTCCCTAACCAGGGAACCCAGACAATCACCCATCCAACCCCACACACAGCGAAGAAACTACATAATAAAGAGAACTCCACAAACTGCAAGAAGAGGGAAAGGCCACCCCAAGCAAAGCAATATAAGCAAGATGAAGAGGCAGAGAAATACCCAGCAAGTAAAGGAACAAGATAATTGCCCACCAACACAAACAAAAGAACAAGATATAGGGAATTTACCTGATAAAGAATTTCAAATTTTGATGGTGAAAATGATTCAAAATCTTGAAAGCAAAATGGAGTTACAGATAAATAACCTGGAGAAAAGGATTGAGAAGATGGAAGAAAGATTTAATAAGGACTTAGAAGAAATAAAAAAGAGTCAATATACAATGAATAATGCAATAGATGAGATCAGAAACACTCTGGAGGGAACAAACAGTAGAATAACAGAGGCAGAAGACAGGAAAAGCGAACTAGAAGATAGAATTGTAGAAATAAATGAAACAGGAAAAAAGAAAAACGAATTAAAAGAAATGAGGACAATATTAGAGACCTCTGGGACAATGTTAAACGCTCCAACATTCGAATCATAGGAGTCCCAGAAGAAGAAGACAAAAAGAAAGACCATGAGAGAATACTTGAGGAGATAATAGTTGAAAACTTCCCTAAAATGGGGAAAGAAATAATCACCCAAGTCCAAGAAACCCAGAGAGTCCCCAACAGGATAAACCCAAGGCGAAATACTCCAAGACACATATTAATCAAATTAACAAAGATCAAACACAAAGAACAAATATTAAAAGCAGCAAGGGAAAAGCAGCAAATAACACTCAAGGGGATTCCCATAAGGATAACAGCTGATCTTTCAACAGAAACTCTTCAGGCCAGAAGGGAGTGGCAAGACATACTTAAAGTGATGAAAGAAAATACCCTACAGCCCAGATTACTATACCCAGCAAGGATCTCATTCAAATATGAAGGAGAAATCAAAAGCTTTACAGACAAGCAAAAGCTGAGGGAATTCAGCATCACCAAACCAGCTCTCCAACAAATGCTAAAGGATCTTCTATAGACAGGAAACACAGAAAGAGTGTATAAACTTGAACCCAAAGCAGTAAAGAAAATGGCTACGGGATCGTACTTATCAATAATTACCTTAAACGTAAATGGGTTGAAATTTTCAAAAAGGCTAGGAAACAATTCTCATAGCCATCAATAGTTCAGTGTTGAGTTCATGAATAGTTTTTAAAGTTTGGGACAACCTGTAGTATTTGCTATTTGAAGTACTATTTGTAATTGGCATATTACGATGTAACATTGGTCTTCATTTCCATCTTAAAACGCCTAAAAATGCCTAACAGGTTTTTAGATTTGTGAATTTTAGTTGAAGTGTATTTTATGATGTTACTAAACCTGCAGAAATATTGAAATATTTCAGAGAACTTAGAAAAAAAAATAAATGTGTACTTATAAATTAAAAAAAAAAAGTAAATTATGTATTTAAATTGGTTAATACAATGTGTGACACACTAAGTGTTCAATAAATATTGATTTTATCATGGTTAAAAAAAATAAAAAATAAAATAAAAAGTAATTAACCAAGTAATATACATAGATGTTGTAAACTAATTAGAAAACCACTATTAAGCATAATACAAGTCTCACTTTTTTATAGAAGCACAGTATTTTATCTGATATATTTTATCTGTTTGCTTAACAGTTCAAAGAATTATATTAATGTGGTAATAGATTTTTGTGGTTGTTATGGAGTCCGCGTGCCTTGGGGAGGATTTTAAATATCACGAAGCTGAGTTCCTTCCAGTTTTCTTTCTCATTAGGAGGACGAGAGAGGCCAGCCTCTCAGCAAAGATTGGACAGAGATATAAAAGAGACAATTATGTGGTCTATTACCAATTCTGATAGACCTTATGGTATTTAGATGAACAAAGCTCTCTTTGTGATTTCATTAACATGATTTCTTTTCAGAGAATGAGCACTTCTCATCTACTTCCTCCATTTTGGAAAAACAACCCAATCTTTCTCAAGCTCATTTGAAAAAGAAGAGGTCATTGGCCTCTCAGCAATTGATTGAGAATATGTACAGTCTCTGAGTGTACCTGACTCCACGGCTTATCTCAGCCTACACTAGAGCAAGAAGCAGTATGTTATATTCCAGTGGAATAAATAGAGGTTTAAAAGCACAGAACATAATAACCCTTATTGATTTATAATTCCATGGCATTTGTTAGTTTGTTTTTCTCATTCTTTCTCTTTTTCCCTCTTAGGAAAATGAGATGCATTAACATCTGTGGCCAGAACATATTGTTCTGAAAGAGTTCAAATGTAATATGCTGGATTTCTTCATTTAAAGTTTACCCCATTACGAAGATTTTAGTATTTGCGTATCATTTTTCTTTGTTCCCTTCTAAAAATACTGCCTAATTTTATACATTAGGTAGTATACTGATTAAAATGTTTGCTTTCGAATTTCCCATATTTAAAAAGCCATTATGAGCATAAACAAAAATAATGGACTCATGTGAACAATGGGCTTTTCTAATATTTCATTCTGGCCTATTTTAAGAATGACTGAGGCAAAGAAGTATTACTGTATGTACACTATGGTACATATTGTATATTATTGTATATACCTAGACAGATCCTTTTATTACTTATGGTGTTCAGTGTAAAAAGCTGGGGAAGATTTTTTGTTCAATTGATATCTAAGGAGACACTGCCTCATGATCTCTTTCTTTAAGCTTCAGTGCTGCTTGTAAAACATGGAACCACATATTCTGAGCCTGCTCTCTCTGTATGACGACCAAAGGTGGAAGAAGTCAAGAGAAGGTGAATTGAGCATTAAATAAAGCAAGTATCCAAATTTCTGCACAATTAAGTTCTTGAGCAGGGGTAGGAGCAACTTTAAAATGTGCTATTGCAGATATATTACAGATTTCTTTGGGATTACCCAAAGCTCTGAGCTCTTTCAACTTGGAGCTTTGGCCCAAGGTGGTATCTCTTCCTTTAAGCAGTTCATGGGGTTGCAAAGAGTCGGACATGACTTAGCAACCAAACAATGACAACAAAGGTTTGTTTACCAACTTCAGCCCCTGGGACCTCCACCTTAAATGAAAGCTATTTGTTTCAGGGGTAGGAGTAGACAGAGATTTTGTGGGACCTGAAGCTTATATAGATTGGAAGGGCTATTTTAAGAAGAAAATATAAAATTGTAAATACAACAGGTATATTGGAAGTGAATATTAAGAATAAGAAAATAAACCAAAACAAATAACTTCAGACTTGAGATCCAGGCCACTCTCCACCAGAATCTCTCTAGACAAGTTACTAGGAATGCTTAAGTGGCAATGGTATCTGACTATCTCCTGGATTTTCTCCCCTGCTGGTACACCCCTAGAATTTCCAGGCACCTTACTAAGAGAGGGGTTGGAAAGCTGGTGCTTCCTTTGTTGTTTTTGTTAAGTCGCTCAGTTGTGTCCGACTCTTTGCGACCCCATGGACTGCAGCACACCAGGTTTCCCTGTCCTTCACCACGTCCTGGAGTTTGCTCAAACTCATGTCCATTGAGTTGGTGAGGGCATCCAACCATCTCATCTTCTGTTGTCCCCTTCTCCTCTTGCTGTCAATCTTTCCAAGCATCAGGGTCTTTTCCATCAGGATGCTTCCTTAGCATTCTGGCAAATCTGCCTTCAAGTCACACTCAGACAGTCCTTCCCTGTAAGTCTTCCCTAAAAGCCTGCTTTCAACACTCCTGTCCTGAGCTTCCAAAGCATCCTATATCCACCTTCATCACAGCATTTACCACCTTAACCTGTAAATGCTTCTTTACAGGTTGAGCACTTCATTCATTAGGAATCTTTAGGACAGGATAGCCAAATCCTTCCTCATTTTACCCCTGTTTCTAGCACAGTTCCTAGAACATATTATGCAGTGAATCAATCTTTTACAATAACAGCAAATAATCATGTACTCCTTCCTATGTGCTGGGCTCTGTTCTGAGCATTTTACATATATTCACTGTTACAGAGCTATAATTATAATCAAAGTGAAACAAATGAGGAAATCGAGGAGTAGAGTTTAAATAACTTGTTCAAGGGCAAATAACCAGTTCAAGTTGGAGCTTTGATTCAAACCCATGCAGTGTGCTAACGAAGTCTACGCTGTTAATACTAAGCAATACTGTCTCAGAAAATATGGGTATTATGGTTTTCTCTGAGTATATGCCTAAGAGTAGAATTTCTGGCATGTATGGTAGTTCCAGTTTTAGTTTTTTTAAGGAAACTCCATACTGTTCTCCACAGTGGCTGCACCGATTTACATTCCCACCAGCAATGACAATAGCCAGAACATGGAAGCAAAGTAAATGTCCATCAACAGAGGAATGAATAAAGTAGATGTGGTACATATATACAGTGGAATATTATTCAGTCACAAAAAAGACCAAAATATGCCATTTGCAGAAACATAGGATGGACTTAGAGTAATACTGAGTGAAGTTAATTTGGAGAAAGACAAATATCATGGTTTATATGTGGAATCTAAAAAAGGTACAAATGAACTTATTTACAAAACAGAAGTAGAGTCACAGATGTAGAAAAGAAACTTATGGTTACCAGGGGTGGTGGGAGATGCAAATTGGGAAATTGGGACTGATGTATACATACTCAGTTCAGTTCAGTTCAGTCGCTCAGTCATGTCTGCCTCTCCGCGACCCCATGAATCACAGCACGCCAGGCCTCCCTGTCCATCACCAACTCCCGGAGTTCACTCAAACTCATGTCCATCGAGTCGGTGATGCCATCCAGCCATCTCATTCTCTGTCGTCTCCTTCTCCTCCCGCCCCCAACCTTTCCCAGCATCAGAGTCTTTTCCAGTGAGTCAACTCTTCGCATGAGGTGGCCAAAGTATTGCAGTTTCAGCTTTAGCATCAGTCCTTCCAATGAACATCCAGGATTGATCTCCTTTAGAATGGACTGGTTGGATCTCCTTGCAGTACGTGGGACTCTCAAGAGTCTTCTCCAACACCACAGTTCAAAAGCATCAATTCTTCGGCAATCAGCTTTCTTCACAGTCCTACTCTCACATCCACACATGACCACGGAAAAAACCATAGCCTTGATTAGACGGACCTTTGTTGGCAAAGTAATATCTCTGCTTTTTAATATACTATCTAGGTTGGTCATAACTTTCCTCCCAAGGAGTAAGCATCTTTTAATTTCATGGCTGCAGTCAGCATCCGCAGTGATTTTGGAGCCCCAAAAAATAAAGTCTGACACTGTTTCCACTGTTTTTCCATCCATTTCCCATGAAGTGATGGGACCAGATGCCATGATCTTTGTTTTCTGAATGTTGAGCTTCAAGCCAACCTTTGCACTCTCCTCTTTCACTTTCATCAAGAGGCTTTTTAGTTCCTCTTCAATTTCTGCCATTAGGGTGGTGTCATCTGCATATCTGAGGTTATTGATATTTCTCCCGGCAATCTTGATTCCAATTGTGCTTCTTCCATCCCAGCGTTCCTCATGATGTATATAAGTTAAATAAGCAAGGTGACAATATACAGCCTTGACGTACTCCTTTTCCTATTTGGAACCAGTCTGTTGTTCCATGTACAGTTCTGACTGTTGCTTCCTGACCTGCATACAGGTTTCTCAAGAGGCAGGTCAGGTGGTCTGGTATTCCCATTTCTTTCAGAATGTTCCACAGTTTATTGTGATGCACACAGTCAAAGGCTTTGGCATAGTCAATGAAGCAGAAATAGATGTTTTTCTGGAACTCTCTTGCTTTCTCCATGATCCAGCGGATGTTGGCAATTTGATCTCTGGTGCCTCTGCCTTTTCTAAAACCTGCTTGAACATCTGGGAGTTCACAGTTCACATATTGCTGAAGCCTGGCTTGGAGAATTTTGAGCATGACTTTACTAGCGTGTGAGATGAGTGCAACTGTGCGATAGTTTGAGCATTCTTTGGCATTGCCTTTCTTTGGGATTGGAATGAAGACTGACCTTTTCCAGTCCTGTGGCCACTGCTGAGTTTTCCAAATCTGCTGGCATATTGAGTGCAGCACTTTCACAGCATCATCTTTCAAGATTTGAAATAGCTCAACCGGAATTCCATCATCTTCACTAGCTTTGTTATACTACTATATATCAAACAGATAAAGAATAAGGACCTATTGTATAGCACAGGGAACTCTACTCAATACTCTGTGAAGGCCTATGCAGGAAGAGAATCTAAAAAAAGGGGTGGATATGTGTATGTGTGTTTCCCTGGGAGCTCAGTGGTAAAGAGTCTCCTGCAATGCAGGAGACACGAGTTTGATTCCTGGGTCAGGAAGATCCTGTGGGGGAGGAAATGGCAACCCACTCCAGTGTTCTTGCCTGGGAAGTCCCATGGACAGAGGAGCTTAATATGCTACACTCCACAGGGTCTCAAAGGAGTCAGACACCACTTAGCGACTAAACCACCACCATAACTGACTCACTTTGCTGTACACCTGAAGCTAACACAACATTTTAATCAACTATACTCCTATATATATATATATATATATATATATATATATATATATATATATAAAGGCATGGGTATGAAGCTTCATTCCTGTTTTGAGTGGCATTTGAACTCTGCCTCAAGGTACTGTTTGTACAATGATCAGCTCCTGATTATTTAAGAGTTGATAATCCAATTTAGGGAATTTTGAAGGCTTTTCACCCCCTGCAGCTGCTTGCCTGCAGGGAGTATTTACCTGCTTGTTATATCCTCCCCAGAGAGGAAGGCCAGAGTGGGGAGGCTATTACTGCCATTATCCTGGACTCTCTCCTATTATCCTTCCTGCTCCTGGCAACTGGGAAAGCTAAGGTTGCAGTGGCTTGTCAGTATGCATGGATTTCAATACAGCACAACTCCTAAGTATCTATACTTACCCTATTCACCCCTTAAGGGTGGATCATCCAGACCAATCCTCTTGTTGGAAAGATATGTTAAGTGTACAAGTGGAAGCTCAAGAATACGCACCTTAAGTAGAGTTGAAAGATTTTGAGAAGAAGAGTGACAGGATAAAAACTGTATTTGAAGAGGATTAAGAGAAGGATGGCAGAAGAGGAAGAAATGAAAGACAAAGAGATCAGTCACAGGCTAGCTGGCGTTCCATGCAGCCAGCTTCCCATGTGGACACTTACGCTGCAAACATGTCAACCATTTCCAGCAGTTTACTTGAAAATAATTATTTGCTGAAATTGATTTTATTTTAATTTTTCACCTCCAATGAATCTCATCAATTTATTTGGAAAATCTTATGAAAAATTGTACTTTAGTTTCGAAGATAAAATGTGCAAATACAACTGGGTTCATCAAAATGGTAAATAACACTTGTGTTTCCTAGCCAGCAAACAGGCAGTGCAGTGGTGAAGAGTTTGCCTGCCAATACAGGAGATGCAGAAGATGTGGGTTTGATCCCTGGGTCAGGAAGATCCCTTGGAGGAGGAAATGGCAACCCACTCCAGTATCCTTGCCTGGAGAATCCCAGGGACAGAGGAACCTGGTGAGATAGAGTCCATGGGGTTGCAAAGAGTCAGACATGACTGAGCAAGCACACAAAACAGTATTTACTAAAATTTCCCTATACCAAGGTTTACTTCTACTATGCAGAATTTTCTTTTAGTGAGAGTAAGAAATACTAGGCCATAGGGAAATTTTTCTTCCAATTACAGACATCAAAAGAAGGATGGCTTTTCTATTCAAGAGATAGCTTTGGTGATTTTGTAATCCAGACTGTATATGTTTTATGCAACATTAATCTGCCTCGTTTTCCTCAGATGAGAGGTTTTATATGTCATTTCCCAGCAAAATTGGTGACCATAACTGTGTAATGAAGTTGAGTTCCTAACAGCTTATTAGGATTGGGTTCCTGAAATTTTTTAAAGCATACATGGAGCCTGGCAGAAATGAGCCGAATTATTCTGCAGTAAAATTTCATTCATTTAGAAGGCACTCATTTGGAGTTTATGATCGTGTGGCAATAGCTGCAGTGACCTTTAACAGGGCACTGTCTACTCAGTGGAGTTATACCAAACTGATCGAGGAAAGCAAACTCTTATAAAGCATCTGCTATCACTTAAGAGGCACCATTTTAAAAGCCGAAAAATCGAAGTAATTATTAGCTACCCACTTAAGTAGTTCTTCTAGAATATGTTATTAATGATACTAATTTGTGTTAATTTATGCCGTAAAATGCCACTTTGTTTTAATTCTTATAATTCCAATCACTACAGTTCCTTTGTGTGATGCCATTTATTCCATGTTGAGCTAATAGAATATGTTTTATCCATCTAAAAAAATAGAAAGGTCTTTGTCAAATATCCACTGACATCATCAGAAATCATTCACTGAATACTTTTCAAGTTTGAGATCATTTTAGAGGTTTTAAGTCTGTGTTTTTATGTGTAACACAGGTTTTTAGTGCTCAATCCAGGTGGTCTTTTGGAAATATGGAAATTAACAGTTTCCTTGCCCTTCTGTTCATTTTTCAGGTAGGAAATGCCTTCTCCTGAATGGGGAACTTCCTTTTTGTAGCACGGCTTAAAACCTAATAGATGCTCATGATTTTTCTTGAAAAATGGAGTGATTAAACAATTGAGTGGTTCAGGCTTTTATATGGAGTGCCCTAACTTTGAAGTTGATAACAAACAATACAGAATCACTTGGTCATGGAAGCCCTGGCACAAGATTACAGCTAACTGTTTCAAATAGCAGATAGTTAGCAAAGGTCCAGGCAAGAAGGCATGTGGAAGATTCTAGGAGAGTAGGCAGGCACCAAAGTGCCACACAGGCAGATGGGGCCCAGAGGGCCAACAAGAAAGACCGTCAAAAAACAGTCCAACTATGGGCCCATAAATGTCAGTTACACGCAAGGATCAGGGAAAGGTAAACAAGAGTTTCCATGTCTGAGAAACCCTGCATTCCTTTATTTAGCTTTTCACTCAATGCTTGATCTTAATTATTTATTGTATACATGTTCACCCAACTGTATTAGCATCTGCCTAGAGCTTATCATAGTTTCCCCCACTCAGTAGATGCTGATTAAGTAGAATTTGTTGAAGATAAGTGGCACATAGTAAATAAAGCTGAAGTGAGAGTTGGACTGTGAAGAAAGCTGATCGCCGAAGAATCGATGCTTTTGAACTGTGGTGTTGGAGAAGACTCTTGAGAGTCCCTTGTACTGCAAGGAGATCCAACCAGTCCATTCTAAAGGAGATCAATCCTGGGTGTTCATTGGAAGGACTGATGCTAAAGCTGAAACTCCAATACTTTGGTCACCTCATGCGACGAGTTGACTCACTGGAAAAGACTCTGATGCTGGGAAAGGTTGGGGGCGGGAGAAGGGGACGACAGAGAATGAGATGGCTGGATGGCATCACCGACTCTGTGGACATGAGTTTGAGTGAGCTCCGGGAGTTGGTGATGGACAGGGAGGCCTGGCGTGCTGTGATTCATGGGGTCACAGAGAGTAGGACACGACTGAGCGACTGAACTGAACTGAAGGGCTTTCCAGTTGGCACCAGTGGTAAAGGATCTGCCTGCCAATGCAGGAGACTTGGGTTCAAGAACCCCCGGAGAAGGAAATGGCCACCCACTCCAGTAATCTTGCCTAGAAAATCCCATGGACAGAGAAGACTGGTGGGCTACAGTTCAGGGGTCGCAAAGAGTCAGACATGACTGAACGACTGAGCACAACACACACACACAAAGGCTGGAAAATGGATGACAATTTCAGGCAAGTCGCTCATGTGTGCAAAAATCATTCACGGGTCTCCACACACTTACCTCTGCCTCTTATTAGTGAATGTGTCTCTCTCAACCGGGACATCTGCAATCAGCAATGATACCCAACTTTATTGTTACAACTTTTAGTACAATTTCCCCTTATCCTTTCCACTCCTAAAGTAGAAGAGTGAGTTTGAGTAAGGAAGATTCAGTTCAGTTCAGTTCAGTCGCTCAGTTGTGTCCGACTCTCCGCGACCCCATGAATCACAGCACACCAGGCCTCTCTGTCCATCACCAACTCCCAGAGTTCACTCAAACTCATGTCCATCGAGTCGGTGATGCCATCCAGCCATCTCATTCTCTGTCGTCCCCATTTCCTCCTGCCGCCAACCTTTCCTAGCATCAGAAGCTTTTCCAGTGAGTCAACTCTTCGCATGAGGTGGCCAAAGTATTGCAGTTTCAGCTTTAGCATCAGTCCTTCCAATGAACACCCAGGATTGATTTCCTTTAGAATGGACTGGTTGGATCTCCTAGCAGTCCAAGGGACTCTCAAGAGTCTTCTCCAACACCACAGTTCAAAGCATCAATTCTTCGGTGATCAGCTTTCTTCACAGTCCAACTCTCACATCCATACATGACCACGGGAAAAACCATAGCCTTGACTAGACGGACCTTTGTTGGCAAAGTAATATCTCTGCTTTTTAATATACTATCAAGGTTGGTCATAACTTTCCTTCCAAGGAGTAAGCGTGTTTTAATTTCATGGCTGCAATAACCATCTGCAGTGATTTTGGAGCCCCAAAAAATAAAGTCTGACACTGTTTCCACTGTTTTTCCATCAATTTCCCATGAAGTGATGGGACCAGATGCCATGATCTTTGTTTTCTGAATGTTGAGCTTCAAGCCAACCTTTTCACTCTCCTCTTTCACTTTCATCAAGAGGCTTTTTAGTTCCTCTTCACTTTCTGCCATAAGGGTAGTGTCATCTGCATATCTGAGATTATTGATATTTCTCCCAGCAATCTTGATTCCAGCTTGTGCTTCTACCAGCCCAGCGTTCCTCATGATGTACTCTGCATATAAGTTAAATAAGCAAGGTGATAATATACAGCCTTGACATACTCCTTTTTCTATTTGAAACCAGTCTGTTGTTCCATGCACAGTTCTGACTGTTTCTTCCTGACCTGCATACAGGTTTCTCAAGAGGCAGGTCAGGTAGTCTGGTATTCCCATCTCTTTCAGAATGTTCCACAGTTTATTGTGATGCACACAGTCAAAGGCTTTGGCATAGTCAATGAAGCAGAAATAGATGGTTTTCTGGAACTCTCTTGCTTTCTCCATGATCCAGCGGATGTTGGCAATTTGATCTCTGGTGCCTCTGCCTTTTCTAAAACCTGCTTGAACATCTGGGAGTTCACGGTTCACATATTGCTGAAGCCTGGCTTGGAGAATTTTGAGCATGACTTTACTAGCGTGTGAGATGAGTGCAATTGCATAACTCTTTTAAGAACTGGACTCAGTGAAACACAGGGTCATGGTTCCAAGAGGATGCAGTAACAATTACATTACAATTAATTAGCTATGACTGAAAAAACACAAAAACACACACTTACTATTAATAATTTACTCTCATTCTTGCTTCTATCAGCTAATCTGTGTAAACACGAAGCTGATATCTTAAGAGTAGGCTACCTCAAGAGCAGTGAAGTAAATGGAGACTTTCTTCTTTTATTAAAAATATTTTGTTTTTATTTTTGCACTGAAGCACTCCACTGAGCAACTGAGTCTTATGGTGAGATAATTCATGGGGAGCCATAGATCGACTAAGTTTTGTGGTTACACCTAAGGGGCTATAACTAAATTAAGTATAGGGAAGAAAACCGTGATTGTGTATCTTCAAAATCTGAAGCTCTATTTTACATACAGGAAACTGATCAACATTAGTTGACTTAAACTGAGTTTGGAGAATGCATATAGATCTGAAAGGTGTCCTTTAAACCATGTAGGCAGTAGAGATCACCCTATCAGATTAGCTATAGGCCCAAGTGGGTAAGAAAAATGTGGGATCATGGATGAAATAATCAAAAGTAGAAGAAATGTGGAAAGATAAATCAAGAAATCTTGATCAGAAGAATAGAGAGAGTAGCCATGGATCTAGAAAAATTAATCAAATTTGTAATGGAAGTGGCCTGTTGATCAATTCTTGATCACAATATTCACATTTCTAACTTTTGGTTTTGATAGTGTCAACTAAGAAACATAACTTGCCTGCATTTTCTTCAAAGGGAGAACTCATACTCCTATAGAATATGAACTAAAAGATGACCTAAACTTCTCTGCTCCTTTTTAGTAATGTTTGAAAATTTCATTCATTTCTAGAAACTTTAGGTAGTTAAGCAGTATTTTATTCCTCAAATCTTGTCTCTCATGATGCCAGTAAGTACTGAGTATTTACATACTTCAGTATTCTGCAGAAGCAGAAAACTCACTCTTTTGGGTAATGTGGAATTGAAGTATCCTGGTTCTTTGCAGAAAATAATCTATACCAACATGTTTCAAATATAACCTGACTGAATAATACTAGTTTTTTTGAAAGTTTTCTTCATAAAATTTCAATGACAGCAAGTTTATAGCAAACTTACTACATAACTTGGTGTGTGGGATATGGTTAAAAAAAAAGAAGCAGCCAAAGCTACTCCTGTTTTTTTAAAAAAGAAAAGACACAGAGAGGGGATCATAAAACAACATATAATCTAACTCCTTATTCTACAAGGCTGACCAAAATATTGTGGGTGTTCATATGATGTCATGAAGAAATAATTTCAAAGATTAGGGATTTAACCAAATATGTGGTTTTTCCAGAGGGACCCCTTTGACTGCAAAGCCATTGCCTTTTTAAAAAAAAAAAAACAAACAATTCTTCAACTAGCAAAAGCTAATTTGGAAAGCTAGCTTAACTAGGAACAAAGAAAATTCTTTCCAAGGAAAAGGACTTGCAAGCTCTATTCTGACATTTTTGCTAAAGAATAATTTGTTGTTCTGGTTCAATCTCTAAGTTGTGTCTGACTCTTCACGACCCCATGGACTGCAGCGCACAGGACTCCCCTGTCCCTCACTGTCTCCCAGAGTTTGCTCTATTTCACGTTCATTGAGTCAGTGATGCTATCTAACCGTCTCATCCTCTGTCACCCCTTTTCTTCCTGCCTTCAATCTTTCCCAACATCAGGGTCTTTTCCAATGAATGGGTTCTTCACATTAGGTGGCCAAAGTATTGGAGCTTCAGCTTTAGCACCAGCCCTTCTGGAGAATATTCAGGGTTGATTTCTTTTAGGAGTGACTGGTTTGACCTCCCTGTGGTCCAAGGGACTCTCAAGAGTCTTTTCCAGCATCACAATTTGAAAGCATCAATTCTTCAATGCTCAGTCTTCTTAATGGTCCACCTTTCACGTCCATACATGACTACTGGAAAAACCATAGCTTTGACTAGATGAACCTTTGTTGGCAAAGTTATGTCTCTGCTTTTTAACATGTTGTATAGTTTTCTCATAGCTTTCCTTCCAAGGAGCAAACATCTTTACATTTCCTGGCTGCAGTCCCCATCTGCAGTGATTTTGGAGCCCAAGAAAATAAAATCTGTCACTGTCTCCATTTTCCCCCCTTCTATTTGCTATGTAGTAATGGGATCTGATGCCATGATCTTAGTTTTTTTGAACGCTAGCGTTTAAGCCAACTTTTTCACTCTCCTCTTTTACCCTCATCAAGAGGCTCTTTAGTTCCATTTCACTTTCTGCCATTAGAGGGTATCATCTGCATATCTGAGGTTGTTGGTATTTCTCCTAGCAATCTTGATTCCAGGTTGTGATTCATCCAGCCCAGCATTTCACATGATGTACTCTGCATATAAGTTAAGTGGGCAAGTGGCAACATACAGGCTTGACATACTCCTTCCCCAACTTGGAACTAGTCTGTTGTTCCATGGCTGGTTCTAACTGCTGCTTCTTGAGCCACCTACAGGTTTCTAAGGAGACAAGTAAGGTGTTCTGTTATTCCCATCTCTTTAAGAATTTTCTATAGTTTGTTGTGATCCATACAGTCAAAAGCTTTAGTGTAGTCAGTGAAGCAGAAATAGATGTTTTTCTGGAATTTTCTTGCTTTTTCTATGATCCAAAAGATGCTAGCAATTTGATCTCTGGTTCCCCTGCCTTTTTTAAATTCAGCTTCAACATCTGGAAGTTCTTGGTTCATATACTGCTGAAGCCTAGCTTGAAAGATTTTGAGCATAACCTTGTTAGCATGTGGAATGAATGCAATTGTATAATAGTTTGAACATCCCTTGGCATTCTCCATTTTTGGGATTGGAGTAAAAACTGACTTTTTCCGGTCCTGTGGTCACTGCTGAACTTTCAAAATTTGCTGACATATTGAGTGCAGCACTGTCATGGCATCATCTCTCAGGGTTTGAAATAGCTCAGCTGTAATTCCATCATCGCCACTAGCTTTGTTCATAGTAATGCTTTCTAAGGCCAACTTGACTTCAGCATGTCTGGCTCTAGGTGAGTGACCACACCACTGTGTCATTAGAATTTTTTTTTTTTTTGGTATAGTTCTGTGTATTCTTGCCACCTCTTCTTAATCTCTTCTGCTCTTGTTAAGTCCTTACTGCTTCTTTCCTTTATCATGCCCATCCTTGCATGAAATATCCCCCTGGTATCTCAGATTTTCTTGAAGAGATCTCTATTCTTTTCCATTCTATTGCTCTCTTCTACTTCTTTGCATTGTTCTCTTAAGAAGGCCTTCATATTTCTCCATGCTATTCTCTGGAACTCCGCGTTCAGTTGGGTGTATCTCTTCCTTTGTCCCTTGCCTTTCACTTCTCTTCTTTCCTCTGCTATTTGTAAAGCCTCCTCAGACAACCACTTTGCCTTCTTGCATTTCTCTTTCTTTGGGATGGTTTTGGTTATTGCCTCCTGTACAGTGTTATGATCCTCTGTCCATAGTTCTTCAGGCACTCTGTCCATCAGGTCTGACCCCTTGGATCTTTTGTTACCTTCACTGTCTAATCATAAGGGATTTGATTTAGGTCATACCTGAATGGCCTAATGGTTTTCCTTTCTTTGTTCAATTTAAGCCTGAATTTTGTAATAAGATTCTCATGATCTAAGCCACCATCAGCTTCAGGTCTTGTTTTTACTGACTGTATAGAGTGTCTCCATCATTGGCTGTAAAGAATATAATCAATCTGGTTCAGTGTTGGCCATCTGATGATGTCCATGTGTAGAGTCATCTCTTGTGTTGTTGGAAGAGGGTGTTTACTATGATCAGTGCTTTCTCTTGACAAAGAATACCGAGTGTTCTTTATCAGAGTGGCATGAATCGTGCTCAGTTGTGTCTGACTCTGCGGATCCATGGACCCCTGGGCCCTGCCAGGCTCCTTTGTCCTTGGGATTCTCCCAGCAATGCCAGGGGACACATCACTGTCTTACCACTCCCTCCTTCAAGGGATCTTCCTGACCCAGGGATTGAACCTGCATCTCCTGTGTCTCCTGCCATAAATGGAGCCTTATAAACATTAACTGAAAATGTTTCAAATCAAGCATCTGTTGAGGTTAATCAAATACTGTGTTAGTGAAATGATCAATTCAAAGGATAGTCTTTCTTTTCTGAAGACTCAAAGTTCCGCGTATTACCTAAGAGCAAAAACTCTAAAATGCCAAAGTAAGACTATTAAGTAACAGAATAAATACCTTCTCCTCACCCACCTGTATTCTTCCTCCAAAGCGCTCTTAGTTTCAACCACAGATTTCACACAGCAGAAATGACGGTTAAGGGGAGTGTTGGTGGGACTTAAAATGGTTCTCGCACAACACAGTAAAAAGGAGTCCCATGGTAGAAAGAGAGCAAAGGCTAAATCTGTGCTAGCTCCAGCCACTAGATTTCAAAGCATTTGCTATGAACTCACAGATGGCTGCAGACAGTACACCGCCTTCTCACGGCTTAGGTAAAGGCGTCCAACTATGCACAGTCTGATGAATACATCCAGCTTCTCATCCTGTGTGCGCATGTACACACATGCACACAGATGTCATTCGAGTCTCCCTGCTCACCCACCAAAATGCCACAAATATACACAGGCACGCAAGTCAAGAACACGCACCTGTACACAAACACACACACCAGCACATAATGTGCACACACATCGCGTGTGAACGGACCATGATGCACACAGACACTCACACACATGAGTGAAGATGCCCTGACACCTAGCACACAGTGTATGTCCATGCACACACACACTTCACACAATCAAGCTCACCCACGTGTGCAACACACACATGCACACGTGTGGCTAACACCAACATGAGCACAGAGGTGCATGGACACGCCTTAGGCAAGAAGCCATGTACACAAGATGCACACACACGCCGAGACACACTCATAGATAGACACACATGTGCACAATCAGGAAGAAGGCTCAGAAGATTCTAGAGAAATTAAATCAGTTCAGTTCAGTTCAGCCACTCAGTCGTGTCCGACTCTCCGCAACCTCGTGAATCACAGCACGCCAGGCCTCCCTGTCCATCACCAACTCCCGGAGCTCACTCAGACTCAAGTCCACAGAGTCGGTGATGCCATCCAGCCATCTCATCCTCAGTCGTCCCCTTCTCCTCCCGCCCTCAACCTTTCCCAGCATCAGTTTTTTCCAGTGAGTCAACTCGTCGCATGAGGTGGCCAAAGTATTGCAGTCTCAGCTTTAGCATCATTCCTTCCAATGAACACCCAGGATCGATCTCCCTTAGAATGGACTGGTTGGATCTCCTTGCGGTACAAGGGACTCTCAAGAGTCTTCTCCAACACCACAGTTCAAAAGCATCAATTCTTTGGCGATCAGCTTTCTTCACAGTCCAACTCTCACATCCATACATGACCACGGGAAAAACCATAGCCTTGACTAGACGGACCTTGGTTGGCAAAGTAATGTCTCTGCTTTTTAATATGCTATCTAGGTTGGTCATAACTTTCCTTCCAAGGAGTAAGTGTCTTTTAATTTCATGGCTGCAATCAGCATCTGCAGTGATTTTGGAGCCCAGAAAAATAAAGTCTGACACTGTTTCCACTGTTTTTCCATCAATTTCCCATGAAGTGATGGGACCACATGCCATGACCTTTGTTTTCTGAATGTTGAGTTTCAAGCCAACCTTTTCACTCTCCTCTTTCACTTTCATCAAGAGGCTTTTCAGTTCCTCTTCACTTTCTGTCATAAAGGTAGTGTCATCAGCATATCTGAGATTATTGATATTTCTCCCAGCAATCTTGATTCCAGCTTGTGCTTCTTCCAGCCCAGAGTTCCTCATGATGTACTCTGCATATAAGTTACATAAGCAGGGTGACAATATACAGCCTTGACGCACTCCTTTTCCTATTTGGAACCAGTCTGTTGTTCCATGTCCAGTTCTGACTGTTTCTTCCTGACCTGCATACAGGTTTCTCAAGAGGCAGGTCAGGTGGTCTGGGATTCCCATCTCTTTCAGAATTCTCCAGTTTACTGTGATCCACACAGTCAAAAGCTTTGGCATAGTCAATGAAGCAGAAATAGATGTTTTTCTGGAACTTTCTTGCTTTCTCCATGATCCAGCGGATGTTGACAATTTGATCTCTGGTGCCTCTGCCTTTTCTAAAACCTGCTTGAACATCTGGGAGTTCACGGTTCACATATTGCTGAAGCCTGGCTTGGAGAATTTTGAGCATCACTTTGCTAGCGTGTGAGATGAGTGCAATTGTGCGGTAGTTTGAGCATTCTTTGGCATTGCCTTTCTTTGGGATTGGAATGAAGACTGACCTTTTCCAGTCCTGTGGCCACTGCTGAGTTTTCCAAATCTGCTGGCATATTGAGTGCAGCACTTTCACAGCATCATCGTTCAAGATTTGAAATAGCTCAACTGGAATTCCATCACCTCCACTAGCTTTGTTTGTAGTGATGCTCTCTAAGACCCACTTGACTTCACATTCCAAGATGTCTGGCTCTAGGTCAATGATCACGTTATCGTGACTATCTTGGTCGTGAAGATCTTTTTTGTACAGTTCTTCTGTGTATTCTTGCCACCTCTTCTTAATATCTTCTGCTTCTGTTAGATCCATACCATTTCTGTCCTTTATTGAGCCCATCTTTGCACGAAATGTTCCCTCGGAATCTCTAATTTTCTTGAAAATATCTCTTGTTTTTCCTATTCTGTTGTTTTCATCTATTTCTTTGCACTGATCACTGAGGAAGGCTTTCTTATCTCTCCTTGTTATTCTTTGGAACTCTGCATACATCCCTGTTAAAATGCTTGTCAATTTTTGTTATAAACAAGATAAATGGGGGAAAAGGGGAAATCAATACAAAAAGAGTAGAATAACCAGGTTTTCAAGCCTCTGAGGCTTCCCTTTGCAGAATGGCGGTTACCATTTTAACTAAAAAGGACACAGTATCAAAGCCATAGCAGTTACTGTAGGTGTGTCTAACTCAAAATGCTGGGTGGCACTGCTTAATCCTCTAGATACACAATTCAGTTCCCAGCAGAGTTGAGCAATTTGATCAAGGTCAGTAGGAACAGTAAACAGTAGAGGTTTGACTTACCTTTGAGCATGAAGCACGAGTCTACTCCCTTTAAGTTCACTTCAATACTTCATTTCACAAACAGGAAGGGGAAACGGATTCAACATAGAGATTTCTCCATTTAAAATTTTTTTTAATTTCTCATCATAGATTAGAAGTTTGACAGTGATGAGGTGCTTATAATTTATGTATGAATCTGTTGCATTTTAAGTGTGCCCAGACACATATATGGAAAATGGAGAAGCGTTTTTATGTGGTGTTCTCTGCATAACGATGTCCAGTTAGCACCCAGTACACTCTGAGGATGCAAACAGTGCTATTTTAAACATGATTAACAAATATAAATGAGAAAAAAACATTTTTCAATGCTCAATTTAATGACACATTCTACAAATAATTTTTGTGTGTAAAGAAAAAAAGCCATTCTGTTGTCTTGTGTAGATAAAGCACGATTCCTTACCGCCCTCTTGTGGTAATTTTAAAGAATGATGTTCTACAAAATCCCCCCACCTTCTCCTTATTTCCCACCAACATTACTAAGTAATAATGACCCTCTACAGGCTTTTAGGGTGAACCACAGCAAACTGCTTGTATCTGACAATTTTTGTCCTATAAACATGGTGCTGTCATGAGTTATGGTTCCTCATGAGTCATGTTTCTAACGAATCCTCTACTGATTGCCAGCATGTATTCTGAATCCCCAGGATAATTCACACACCATATACTTGGATTTGTTTTAAATAAGACCTCCCTGTCTAACTGTAAGAGTGAGCAGAAACGTATCACATTTTTCTCGGTATCTACCAAAAGGATATTCTGATCCACTAGAGCTGCTTTTCGCCCTCTGTTGTATTCATGACCTCTGCTTTGTTCTTCCTTTCATGAAGGTCCCTTCCTTCCTCAGCCAATATATATCCAGTTCTTTATTGCCCAGCTCAGTGTACCTTTCTGGGATGTAACCAGCTTCCAGGGATCTGCTTCTGCTATTTTGATGGCCAAAATTAAAACTTAATAACTTGCTCTATACTGCCTAAATCTTGAATGTGTCCCATTCATAAAACCACTGCTACTTACCTCACAAATGTGTTCTGAAGAAAGAATATCTCTCTGCTACTGATCTATGTATTGAGATACCTAATTTTATCTATCTATCCTTCCATCTATCTATTTACAGTAGGTACAGTGATGTTCCCCCAGAGATGTCCATGGCCTAATTCCCAGACATAGGAATATGGTACCTTACAAGGCAAAGGAAAATTAAGTGTGGTAATCAGCTAACCTTAAACAAGAAAGACTAACTACGATTATCAAGTTCTTCCAATGTATCAGAGGAAGTTGTAAATGTAGAGAAAAAGGTAGAAGAGAGAAAAAGAGATGGCAGCAGAAGTATTCAGACCAGCCTGGTCGCCTTTGAAGGAGCAAGAGGGTGTGAGTGAGCCAAGGGACGTGAGTGGCCTCTAGAAGCTGGAAAAAAACAGAAAAAGGGACTGTCCTTTATGGCGTTTAGAAGTAATGGAGTCTTAAAGATGCAAATGTTATAAATCACTAACTCAAAAGCAGCAATACATTTTTTCTTTTTTTAAAGAAGAAAGAAAAGCTCACTATATTTTACTCAGGCCTTATGGACTTGGGCTGGTGTCACAAACTTGAACCCATGCAGGCTTCATTCCCAAGGCTGGACTGACCTAAAGTTAAGAGACCTGGAGAGGATGTGCCAGAAAACGAATTCCCTCTTGGACATGGAGTGTCTGGTCCTCCTCCTGGTGGAACCACAAAGTCCAGATCCAGTTGACTCTTCCCACACCTGGACCAAGTGTAGGGCACCTGAAGGATGGTGCACCCTCTGGAATGGAAGAGCTTTGAAAAGCTTCCTGGTCTTCACATCTCCTGCTGTTGGGTTTCCCAGCTCCAGCCTCCTATTTTCACACTTGCCCACCTGGTATACAGCACCCTCAGTGGGAAGATTTGACAGATGATGTTTTCCTGGGCTGTAAAGTGTAAGAGAGATAAAAGAAAAGGACACAAACTTTCTGGTGTTTCTTTGGGCACATTCCACACGATTTTCCGTTTCCCTTTTCACCGGTTCAACTACAATAGGGTACGAGGAAGTGCTGCCTCCTTGTGGACACATCTCGCAATTGCAACTTTAAAACCACTAGTGCTCAAAACTTGCTATTCACCAGGCCTGTAGGGCTGTAAACATCCCCCGCCCTCAAGAAATGTCCCGGGGCATGGCTGTGGAATAAGAAGGAAAAGACGGTGGACTTCTAAAGTGCCAGTTTCAGCAGATACATTATACTTCAGTTCAGTTCAGTCGCTCAGTCGTGTCCGACTCTCTGCGACCCCATGAATCACAGCACACCAGGCTTCTCTGTCCATCACCAACTCCCGGAGTTCACTCAAACTCATGTCCACAGAGTCGGTGATGCCATCCAGCCATCTCATTCTCTGTCGTCCCCTTCTCCTCCCGCCCCCAACCTTTCCCAGCATCAGAGTCTTTTCCAGTGAGTCAACTCTTCGCATGAGGTGGCCAAAGTATTGCAGTTTCAGCTTTAGCATCAGTCCTTCCAATGAATACCCAGGACTGATCTCCTTTAGAATGGACTGGTTGGATCTCCTTGCAGTTCAAGGGACTCTCAAGAGTCTTCTCAACACCACAGTTCAAAAGCATCAATTCTTCGGCGCTCAGCTTTCTTCACAGTCCAACTCTCACATCCATACATGACCACGGGAAAAACCATAGCTTTGACTAGACGGACCTTGGTTGGCAAAGTAATGTCTCTGCTTTTTAATATACTATCAAGGTTGGTCATAACTTTCCTTCCAAGGAGTAAGCGTTTTTTAATTTCATGGCTGCAATCAGCATCCACAGTGATTTTGGATCCCAAAAAAATAAAGTCTGACACTGTTTCCACTGTTTCTCCATCTGTTTCCCATGAAGTGATGGGACCAGATGCCATGATCTTTGTTTTCTTAATGTTGAGCTTCAAGCCAAACTTTTCCCTCTCCTCTTTCACTTTCATCAAGAGGTTTTTGAGTTCCTCTTCACTTTCTGCCATAAGGGTGGTGTCATCTGTGTATCTGAAGTTATTGATATTTCTCCCAGCAATCTTGATTCCAATTGTGCTTCTTCCAGCCCAGCGTTCCTCATGGTGTACTCTGCATATAAGTAAAATAAGCAGGGTGCCAATATACAGCCTTGACGCACTCCTTTTCCTATTTGGAACCAGTCTGTTGTTCCATGCACAGTTCTGACTGTTGCTTTCTGACCTGCATACAGGTTTCTCAAGAGGCAGGTCAGGTGGTCTGGGATTCCCATCTCTTTCAGAATGTTCCACAGTTTATTGTGATCCACACAGTCAATGACTTTGGCATAGTCAATAAGCAAAAATAGATGTTTTTCTGGAACTCTCTTGCTTTCTCCATGATCCAACGGATGTTGGCAATTTGATCTCTGGTGCCTCTGCCTTTTCTAAAACCTGCTTGAACATCTGGGAGTTCACAGTTCACATATTGCTGAAGCCTGGCTTGGAGAATTTTGAGCATGACTTAACTAGCGTGTGAGATGAGTGCAATTGTGCAGTAGTTTGAGCATTCTTTGGCATTGCCTTTCTTTGGGATTGGAATGAAGACTGACCTTTTCCAGTCCTGTGGCCACTGCTGAGTTTTCCAAATCTGCTGGCATATTGAGTGCAGCACTTTCACAGCATCATCGTTCAAGATTTGAAATAGCTCAACTGGAATTCCATCACCTCGACTAGCTTTGCTTGTAGTGATGCTTTCTAAGGCCCACTTGACTTCACATTCCAAGATGTCTGGCTCTAGGTCAGTGATCATGCCATCATGATTATCTTGGTCATGAAGATCTTTTTTGTACAGTTCTTCTGTGTATTCTTGCCACCTCTTCTTAATATCTTCTGCTTCTGTTAGGTCCATACCATTTCTGTCCTTTATCGAGCCCATCTTTGCATAAATGTTCCCTTGGAATCTCTAATTTTCTTGAAGAGATCTCTTGTTTTTCCTATTCTGTTGTTTTCCTCCATTTCTTTGCATTGATCACTGAGGAAGGCTTTCTTATCTCTCCTTGCTATTCTTTGGAACTCTGCATTCAGATGCTTATATCTTTCCTTTTCTCCTTTGCTTTTCGCCTCTCTTCTTTTCACAGCTATTTGTAAGGCCTCCTCAGACAACCATTTTGCTCTTTTGCATTTCTTTTCCATGGGGATGGTCTTGGTCCCTGTCTCCTGTACAATGTCACGAACCTCCGTCCAGAGTTCATCAGGCACTCTATCTATCAGATCTAGTCCCTTAAATCTATTTCTCACTTCCACTGTGTAATCATAAGGGATTTGATTTAGGTCATATCTGAATGGTCTAGTGGTTTTCCCTACTTTCTTCAATTTAAGTCTGAATTTGGCAATAAGGAGTTCATGATCTGAGCCACAGTCAGCTCCTGGTCTTATTTTTGCTAACTGTATACAGCTTCTCCATCTTTGGCTGCAAAGAATATAATCAATCTGATTTCGGTGTTGAGCATCTGGTGATGTCCATGTGTAGAGTCTTCTCTTGTGTTGTTGGAAGAGGGTGTTTGCTATGACCAGTGCGTTCTCTTGACAAAACTCTATTAGCCTTTGCCCTGCTTCATTCCGTGCTCCAAGGCCAAATTTGCCTGTTACTCCAGGTGTTTCTTGACTTCCTCCTTTTGCATTCCAGTCCCCTATAATGAAAAGGACATCTTTTTTGGGTGTTAGTTCTAAAAGGTCTTGTAGGTCTTCACAGATCCATTCAACTTCAGCTTCTTCAGCGTTACTGGTTGGGGCATAGGCCTGGATTACTGTAATATCGAAAGGTTTGCCTTGGAAATGAACAGAAATCATTCTGTCGTTTTTAAGATTGCATCCAAGTACTGCATTTCGGACTCTCTTGTTGACCATGATGGCTACTCCATTTCTTCTAAGGGATTCCTGCCCACAGTAGTAGATATAATGGTCATCCGAGTTAAATTCACCCATTCCAGTCCATTTTAATTCACTGAGTCCTAGAATGTCGACGTTCACTCTTGCCATCTCCTGTTTGACCACTTCCAATTTGCCTTGATTCATGGACCTAACATTCCAGGTTCCTATGCAATATTGCTCTTTACAGCACCGGACCTTGCTTCTATCACCGGTCACATCCACAAGTGGGTATTGGTTTTGCTTTTGCTCCATCCCTTTATTCCTTCTAGAGTTATTTCTCCACTGAGCTCCAGTAGCATACTGGGCACCTACCGACCTGGGGAATTCCTCATTCAGTATCCTATCATTTTGCCCTTTGTTACTGTTCATGGGGTTCTCAAGGCAAGTATACTGACGTGGTTTGACGTTCCCTTCTCCAGTGGACCACATTCGGCTGTGGTCCATGTGATCAGATCGACTAGTTTCCTGTGATTATGATTTCAGTGTGTCTGCCCTCTGATGCCCCCTCACAATACCTACTGTCTTAGTTGGGTTTCTCTTACCTTGGGCATGGGATATCTCTTCACAGCTGCTCCAAGAAAGCGCAGCCGCTGCACCTTACCTTGGATGAGGGGTATCTCCTCAAGGCTGCCCCCCTGACCTTGAACGTGGGGTAGCTCCTCTCGGCCGCCGGCCCTGTCCTCAGGCGTGGGGTAGCTCCTCACGGCCGTGCCTCTTTGTGTGGTCAGTTGCGCCGAGGCCGGCGTCTCTCGCCAATTCAAAGAAGAACAGCAGATTAGATCCTTCAAATCATTGATTATTAGAGAAGTACCCATCCAAAGATCAATGAAGTGTCCCTTGGCAGCAGTCAGAATGGTCAACAAAAACCCTACATACAATAAATGCGGAGGAGACCATGGATGAAACACACACACACACACACCAACCTGCACAGTTGTTTAGAACATAAACTTGTACAGGCACTGTGCAGACCAGTAGAGAGATTTCTTACAAAACAAGAGAGAGATCTATGATAAGATGATCCCACTTCGGGAATAGATCCATAAAAAATAATAATTTGCAAAGATAACTGCATCCCAATATTCATTATAGCACTATTGACAAGAGCCATGACCCAGAAGCAATCAATGTCCATCCAAAGATGCGTGTATAAACAACCCGTGGAACATACATACAGTAGACTATAGCTCAGCTACAAAATAGCACAATATACTGCCATGTGCAATAAGACAGGGAAACTCGAGATAATCACGGAGTAAGTGAACAGAGAGAGACAAGAAAAATAATAGCTTAGGATATTACTGATAGGTAGAATCTAAAATTTGATAGGAATGCACTCACTTCCAAAACAGAGACTTAAGGACTTAGAAACAAAGCTGATGGGACCCAAAGAGGAAACATGTGTGGAAAAGGATAAATTAAGAGGCTGAGGTTAATATACACACAACAATATATGATATAGATAATTAACGTGGATTTATAGGGTAGGTCACGGGAACTATACTCAGCACTGTAACAGTCTCATAAGCAAGCATGGTGAAATGAACAGTCACATGTATATCTAGAAACGAATCATGTTGTATACTTCAAAGAAAAAGAGCAGTTCTATTTCATACTCAAGCATGAAATAATAATGTAATTTTTAAAAGGGGCCAGAAATAAAAGCTGCCTATATTCCATCAGGCCTTGGGGGCCTGGACTGGTGTTACACACCTGGACCCATTCAAGCTCCATTCCCAAGGCTGGACTGTCCTAAGGCTGCGAGATCTGGAGAGGATATGCCAGTAAAGGAACCTCTTTTGGACCTGGAGTGCCTGGTCCCCCTCGGGATGGCACCACAAAGTCCAGATCCAGTTGATTCTTCCTACAGCTGAACCAAGTGTAGGGCACCTGAAGGATGGGGCACCTTCTGGAATGGAAGAGCTTTGAAAAGTCCCCTGGTCTTCACATCTCCGGTTGCTGGGTTCCCAGCTCTAGGCTTTTTTCACAGTTGCTTACCTGGTATACAGCACCCTCAGGAAGGAAGTTAAGCAGTTGGAGCTATTTGTGTGGACTGCGAAGGGTAAAAGTGATGAAGGAAAGGGACACAAGCTTTTTGGTGTTTATGCTAGCACGTTCCGCACTCACCCCAGGACAGACTTTCCCTCTTCTTTTCACGAGTAACCAGAGTGGGGCATGAGGAAGTGCTGCCACCTAGTGCAAATATCCAACAACTACAGTTTAAAACTTTCCAGACCTTGCTGTTCACAGGGTGGAGTGAACTGAAGGTTGCTCAGTCGTGTCCGACTCTGTGCTACCACATGGACTATACATTCCATGGAATTCTTCAGTCCAGGATGCTGGAGTGGGTAGCCTTTCCCTTCCCCTGGGGATCTTCCCAACCCAGGGATTGAACCCAGGTCTCCCTCATTGCAGGCGATTCTTTACCGGCTGAGCCACACGATGGAAGCCCAAGAATACTAGAGTGGGTAGCCTATTCACTCTCCAGCGGATCTTCCCGACCCGGGAATCGAACCGCGGTCTCCCGCATCGCAGGCGGATTCTGTACCAACTGAGCTATCAGGGAAGCTCTCACAGGGTCCAAAGGGCTGTAAATATCCCCTGCCCTCAAGGGCAGCAGCAGAAGAATTCGAAAAAAGGCTGACTTACAAGATGTCAGTTTCAGCAAGTACATTGTCCTCGCACCATTTCAAAGAAAAACACCAGTTTGGATGCCCCTAAACCACCAGTTATAGAGATGTACCCATCCAAGAGGCTTCCCAGGTGGTGCTAGTGGTAAAGAACACACTTGCCAATGCAGGAGACATAAGGGACACGGTTTCGATACCTGAATTGGGAAGATCTCCTAGAGGAGGGCACGTGTTCTTGCCTGAAGAATCCCATGGACAGAGGATTCTGGTGGGCTACAGTCCACGGGGTCGCAAAAAGTCTGATACAACTGAAGCGACTAAGCACGCAGCACACACCCATCCAAAGATCAGCGAGGTGTCCCCTCACAGCAGTCAGAATGACTATCAGCAAAGACCCTACATACAATGAATGCTGCAGAGGGCGCTGGCGGAGGGGGGTGGTGGGTGGGGTGGTGGGGGCTGGCGGGGTAACCTCCGACACAGTTGTTTGGAACTTAAACTGATACAGGCACTATGCAGACCAGTAGACAGGTTTCTTACAAAAAAAAAAAAAAAAAAGAGCTACCTTATGATCAGATAATCCCACTCCTAGATATATCCACAGAAAACTATAAGACACGAAGGTAACTGCACTCCACCGTTCACGGCAGCACTCCCGACAACAGTCACAACCCGGAAGCAACCAAAATGTCCATCCAGAGATGAATGGGTGAACAATCTGCGGTAATATGGACAAGGGAATATTACTCAGACATAAAATAGCAGGACATACCGCCATGTGCAGCAGTTTGGGGGAACTCAGGACACTCATGGAATAAATGATCTGAGTGAGACGGGAAAGATAATAGCTTAGGTAAAACAGGTAGAATGTAAAACCTGATAGGAAGGCACCACTTTCCAAAAGAGAAAGAGACTCAAGGACTTAGAAACCAGGGTGATGGTTCCCCAGGAGGAAATATGTGGGGAAAAGAATAAATTAGCAGTTTGAGGTTAATATACACATACAAATATATATGAAATAGATAATCAACATAGACCTACTGTAGGGCATAGGAACTGGACTCAACACTGTCACAATCTCATTAAAAAAAGATTGTGAAATTAATAGTTGAATATATATCTTGAAATAAAACACGTCTGCTGACATTGCAAAGAAAAACAACAGTGTAAATAAACGATACTCAAACATGAAATAACAATGTAATTTTTTAAAAAAGGCAGAAAGCAAAGTCTACTATATCCCCTCAGGCCTTGGGGACCTGGACTGGTGTCACAAACCTGGACCCAAGGCTGAACTTTCCTAAGGCTGAGGGAGCTGGGAGAATGGGCAGCAAATGAACCTCCCTTGGACCTGGAGTGCCTGGTCCCCCTCTGGATGGCACCACAAACTCCAGATCCAGTTGGCCCTTCCTACACTTGAGGGTTTCTCAGGTGGCACTAATGGTAAAGAACCCACCTGCCCATGCAGGAGACATAAGAGACACAGGTTCAATACTTAGTAGGGAAGAGCCGCTGGAGAAGGGAATGGCAAGCCACTCCAGTATTCTTGCCTGGAGAATCCCGTGGACAGAGGAGCCTGGCAGGCTACAGTCCGTGGGGTTGCAAAGAGTCGGACACGACTGAAGCGACTTAGCACACAAACATAGCTGAACCAGTCAAAAAGGCACCCTAAGGATGGTGCACACTCCAGGATGGAAGAGCTCTGAAAAGTCCCCTGGTCTTCACGGCTCCAGCCGTTGGGGTTCCCAGCTCCAGCCTCCTTTTTAAGTAGCTGCCTCACCCAGATTCACAGCAACCTCAGTAGGGAGGTTTGGCAGATGACGCTATTTCTGTGGACTGAAAAGGGTAAGAGGAATGAAGGAAAGGGGCACAAACCTTCTGGTGTTTGTGCTAACAGATTCCACACTCATTCACAACCTAGGACACGACTTTCTCCGACTCCTTTTTCACGAGTAACCAGAGCGGGGGCATGAGGAAGTGCTGCCTCCTTGTGGCTATGTTCTGAAACTACAACTTTAAAACCACTGCTGCTCAGAACTTGCTCTTCACAAGGCCTGCAGGGCTGTAAACATCCCCTGCCCTCAAAAAAATGTCCCCGGGCAGAGCACAGCCCCGCAAAACAGGGCCGACTTACAGGATGCCAATTTCAGCAGATACACTGTCCTCGCACCATTTCAAAGAAAACCATCAGGTTAGATGTCCCAAATCATCGATTATTACAGAAGTACCCATCCAAAGAAAAACAGGGTGTCCCCTGGCAACAGTTGGAATGGCCCTAATGAAAAATGCTACACAAAATAAATGCCGGGGAGGTCGTGGAAGAAAGGAAACCCTTCTACACAGTTGGTGGGGATATAAACTGTTATACCTGCCTACAATAAGAGAGACCTGCATTCGATCCCTAGGTCAGGAAGATCTCCTGGAGAAGAGAACGGCAACCCACTCCAGTATTCTTGCCTGGAGAATCCAATGGACAGAGGAGCCTAGTGGTCTGCAGTCCGTGGGGTCGCAAAGAGTTGCACACAACTGAGCAACTAACGTTATATCACTACTGTAGGCACTACGCTGAGCAGGATATAGGTTTCTCATGAAAAGAAAACGAGAACTACTGCATGTTCGGGCAATCCCTTCTGACTGTGTTCTCACATGACCCTTCCTTTGTGAGTGCACTTCTGCATAAAAGCAACCAGTCCTGTTGGGTTAGGGCCCGTCAAGATGACTTCATTTAACCTAAATAACCTTAAGTCTCGGGACTTCCCTGGTGGTCCAATGGTTAGGAAACCACTTTGCAATGCAGGGTACACAGGTTCGATTGCTGATCTATTATGGTACTAAGATCCCACGTGGCCTTGCCCAGAACTACTGAGTCTGCTCGCTGAACAAAGATTCCGCACGATGCCCCAAAGACTCCACCTGCCGCTACTAAGAACTTGTGCAGACAAATTAATAAGTAAACAAATATTTTAAGAAAAGACTCTACCTCCAAATACAAATTCTTCCCCTATATTTGCTAATTGTTGATCTAAGGCAAGATACTTATTCTTACAGAAGCTTCTTTTCCTGATCTGTGCTGAACAGCTAACAACTCTAAAACTCTCTTGTCTTCAGTTCAGTTCAGTCGCTCAGTCGTGTCCGACTCTTTGCGATGCCATGGACTGCAGCATGCCAGGCCTCCCTGTCCATCACCAAGTCCCGGAGTTTACTCAAACTCACGTCCATTAAGTTGGTGATGCCATCCAACCATCTCATCCTCTCCTCCCTCCTTCAATCTTTTCCAGCATCAGGGTCTTTTCAAATGAGTCAGCTCTTCGCATCAGGTGGCCATAGTACTGGAGTTTCAGCTTCAGCATCAGTCCTTTCAGTGAATATTCAGAACTGATTTCTTTTGTGATGGACTGGTTGCATCTCCTTGCAGTCCAAGGGACTCTCAAGAGTCTTCTCCAACACCACACTTCAAAACTATCAATTCTTTGGCACTCAGCTTTCTTTATGATCCAAATCTCACATGACTACTGAAAAAACCATAGCTTTGACTGGACAGACCTTTGTTGGCAAAGTAATGTCTCTGCTTCTTAATACTTTATCTAGGTTGGTCATAGCTTTTCTTCCAAGGACAAGCATCTTTTAATTTCATGGCTGCAGTTACCATCTGCAGTGATTTTGGAGTCCAAGAAAATAAAGTCTCTCACTGTTTCCATTGTTTTCCCACCTATTTGCCATGAAGTGGGACCAAATGACATGATCTTAGTTTTCTGAATGTTGAGTTTTAAGCCAACTTTTTCACTCTCCTCTTTCACTTTCATCAAGAGGCTCTTTTCTTTTTCTTTGATTTCTGCCATAAGGGTGGTGTCATCTGCATATCTGAGGTTATTGATATTTCTCCCAGCAATCTTGATTCCAGCTTGTGCTTCATCTAGCACAGCATTTCACATGATATATGCTGCATGTATGTTAAATAAGCAGGGTGACAATATACAGCCTTGACGTACTCCTTTCCTAATTTGGAACCAGTTTGTTGTACCATGTCCAGTTCTAACTGTTGCTTCTTGATCTTCATACAGATTTCTCAGGAGGCAGGTCTGGTCCTCCAATCTCTTTAAGAATTTTCCACAGTTTGATGTGATCCACACAGTGAAAGGCTTTGGTATAGTCAAAAAAAAGAAGTTTTTCTGGAACTCTCTTGCTTTTTTGATGATCCAATGGATGTTGGTAATTTGGTCTCTGGTTCCTCTGCCTTTTCTAAACCCAGCTTGAACATCTGGAAGTTCACAGTTCATGTACTGTTGAAGCCTGGCTTGGAGAATTTTGAGCGTTACTTTGCTAGTGTGTGAGATGAGTGCAGTTATGTGGTAGTTTGAGCATTCTTTGGCATTGCCTTTCTTTGGGATTGGAATGATAACTGACCTTCTCCAGTCCTGTGGCCACTGCTGAGTTTTCCAATTTTGCTGGCATATTGAGTGCAGCACTTTCACAGCATCATCTCTTCATCCAGTTCTTGGTAATTGTTCACATATTCAGGAATCACTTGGGCTTTCGTTAAAACATAGATTCTGATTCACCCAACCTAGGATGAACCTGAGATTCTTCATTTCTCACAAGCTCCAGGTAATGCTGCTGTTACCTATTCTATTGACTGCACCTTGACTGGCAAGGTCTGAGTTAATAGGTACAAAGCATTTAGGATACTGCCTACCACATCAGAAAATCCAAAAAACCTTGCCTCTGTCAGCATTATTGCAATCGAACTGATTGTAGATCAGTAGAATATGCCTTTGTAGGAATATGATTTTTTTAGTTTGTACACCAGCTTTGCCAAAACTTGTACACCAGCTTTGCCAAACTTCTTTCTGGTCGTCAAAATGTACTTTTGCACGTGTCCTGGCCATTGTATCAGCTGTTTCCTCTGGTAATCTCTTTATCCTCCCCTCGCTTCAGAAGTTCCAGAAAGGTAAGGGTTTATGCTTATGTACTAATGTAGTTTCATATGGAAGTCACCGGGCTTCCCAGGTGGCCCTAGAGGTGAAGGACATGCTTGCCAATGCAAGAAACATAAGAGACCCAGGGTCGATCGCTGGGTCAGGAAGATCCCTTGGAGAAGGGAATGGCTAACCACTCCAGTATTCTAGGCAGGAGAATCCCATGGACAGAGGTGGGATACAGCCCATAGGGTTGCAAAGAGTAGGACACGACTGAAGCAACTGAGCATGTACATTCACATGGTTGACACAGAATAAATACTCAATCCATTTGTGTGATCTATTGATGAATGAATGCAGGGATGAGTGGGTAGGTGGATGGATGGATGTCTTGGATGGATGGATAAAAAAACAGATGTCCCCATTTTTAAGGAATTTTTGACACAGCATTGATCAGTGACCACTTGAATTAATTTTATTTAGCCTGGAATACTCAGACACACTAATCATCTCAAAATCTATAAACCCACTGTTAGTACTAGTCAACATGTCCCCTTTTGCCCAGCTGAGAAGAATGTTTTTAAATAATGGAATCCCTAACTGGGTGTTAACAGCTGTCATGGCAAACATCTGTCCACGATACCTTTCATGAAGTGGTTACGGACTCAAGCTCATTTAACTTCAGCTTTGGCGTAGGCCTCAGATTACGGCTTCCCCAGAGTCAGCAATCTCACCCATGCAGAGCGGTACACAGAAAGAAACAAGAAAATACTGAAGACCAGATCTCAATGGACTCACCCTCATTACAGGGAAGACACACAACGGTTGTTTTAGTGACTGTTCATAGCTCGGCCGCATCACCTTCACAATTCAGAGAAGAGACAGTTTATGATTATTACTAAGATAAAAATAACGAACTTGTTTTCAGCTTTGTAAAACATGATCTCATAATTCATCGATCAATTTAAAATAAAATGGATTCTTCCTTTTGGGATTGGACAAACTGAACTCTTATCAGAAATGAAGCTACATTTTCAGAAAAGAGGGCTTGTATCAAGCTTAATCAATCCTCTGGAAGTATAGTGTGCATTCACAGAAATATCTTAAAAATATATTCTGAGGATTTTATCTTGGTTGGAAGTATAGCATATTCGATTATGTAGGACAGAAGCCATTCAGCATGTGCCTTGAGGCCTATTAAGTTCCCCAGGACTCTTGATAATGAAGATAAACAGTCTAACCTTTCCTCAACTTGCGACCCTGGTTACCACAATGTCTCATTAGGAAGAAACTCTGTAGGAAAAACTTAGATAAATGCATGCCCTCTACTTCTACACTCTAATTTTCTTTTCACTCCACAATCTGGCTACTTTCTAGAGTCAGAGAACAGTTCTTTTGTGAAACACTTTTTGCTACAAAATTCTCAGTTTAGGTTTTAAGAGTTTAAAGTTGCAGACAGGTTGACAGAGTAGCTTGTAATACCCTCTACAGGACAAATGTTGAGATGCTTTCTAGCACTTACAATAATTTCTAAAATTTGATGTGCAGTTATTCCAGGTTCCATTTTTTTTTAAGAGAGAAAGGAGAGAGAGAAAGATATCAGACTATATATGATTAGAAAAATCTATTACAAAGAAAAACAAAAAGTAACAACATACACTGATCATTTCAATTTGATGACAATGGTATCTGAGTGCCTTGTGTTAATAAGATACAGCTGCTGAACTAATAATAATTTGCCTCTGTGTCTCTTGAATAAATCATGGGTGGGAATAAGCCACTGAAAAATCTTGCCTCTGTTCTCCACTTTTTGAGATTAGATGGTCCATTGAGGAACAGGCTCCTGCTTCATTGATAGGAGAAGTAGCGGGGGAAGGCGATAAAGCACACGTGTGGACAGAGAGAAAATCATCCTTGCTATTTGCAAGAGCCACTGAAACTCCTGAACGGTATCAAGAACTCTTCCTGAGACTCAGAAGAGTTGAGTCATGATCCAACACCAGAAAATATCTAGCTTTGCTCCCAAATAGGCTGCATATTTCCATGATAGAACTGAGAATCTGCTATGCTCCTTGGTCTCCAGGCATCTGCACATGTTGTTCTTAAGCCTGGTTCACTTTTTCTCTAGCCTTTTTCAATCTCACCTCCCTTAACCTCACATTTTTTCTGGATAATTCCTGTGTGGGCATCACCACTGTCCTTTTCTGTCCTTGCGGAGTCCTCTAAAATGGCACTCATTTGACTTTGCAGTGTGTGCTCAGGCGCCCAGTCAAGTCCAGCTCTTCGCCACCCCATGGACTGTAGCCTGCCAGGCTCCTCTGTCCATGGGGTTTCCCAGACAAGATTACTGGAGTGGGTTGCCATTTCCTTGTGACTGCTTGTTTACATATCCGTTTCTCCCTCGAGATAGTATGTTCCTTCAGGGAACAGTACCACAGTGCAACATTCTAACTCTAGACACCGTGCAGTCTCTGGAACTTGGATGACATTCAATAAACAGAATTAGAAGAATGAAAGAATGAGTAGACTTTCTTATATTTAAAGGAAAACGGAGGTATTTCAGGATTCAAATTAAGGTTATATCTGCCACTTCATGTGTTCATTAATTGACAATAATTCAGAATAACAGGAAATATTTCCGATTGCTAATAAGAAATGATCAGAACAAGGCGAGTTAAAACCATAGTGTTAATATATCATTTTTGGAAGTCTATTTACATTGATTTTGAGAATGAAGTGGAAAAACTGTATTCTCATACACTACCCTTGAGAGTTAATGTTTACATGTCCTATTTGGAAAGATGTTTGGCAAGTAAGTAAACGGAAACTCACACATCATTTTGGCCCATTCATTTTACCATTTTACTTCTCTCTGTGTGCTCAAGTTGCTTCAGTTGTGTCTGATTCTTTGTGACCCCATGGATCATAGCCCACCAGGCTTCTCTGTCCATGGGATTTCACAGCTAGGATTTCTGGAGCGAGTTGTCATTTCCTTCTCCAGGGGATCTTCCAAAACCAGGGATCGAACTCCATATATATCAGTTCAGTTCAGTCGCTCAGCTGTGTCCAACTCTTTGCCTACTTCATGGACTGCTGCATGCCACGCTTCCCTGTCCATCACCAACCGCTGAAGCTTGCTCAAACTCATGTCCATTGAGTCAGTTATGCCATTCAACCATCTCATCCTCTGTCGCCCCCTTCTCTTCCTGCCTTCAGTCTTTCCCAGCATCAGGGTCTTTACAAATGAGTCAGTTCTTCGCATCAGGTGGCCAAAGTATTGGAGTTTCAGCTTCAGCATCAGTCCTTCCAATGAATATTCAGGACTGATCTCCTTTAGGATGGACTGGTTGGATCTCCTAGCAGTCCAAGAGACTCTCAAGAGTCTTCTCCAACAGCACAGTTCAAAAGCATGCATTCTTCGTCGCTCAGCTTTCTTTATAGTCCAAATCTCACATCCATACATGACTACTGGAAAAACCATAGTTTTGATTAGAAAGACCTTTGTTGGCAAAGTAATGTCTCTGCTTTTTAATACACTATCTAGGTTGGTCTTAGCTTTTCTTCCAAGGAGGAGGCATCTTTTAATTTCATGGCTGCAGACACCATCTGCAGTGATTTTGGAGCAAAAAAAAAAATAAAGTCTCTCACTGTTTCCATTGTTTCCCCACCTTTTGCCATAAAGTGTTGGGACTGGATTCATGATCTTAGTTTTCCGAATGTCGAGTTTTAAGCCAAAATTTTCATTCTCCTCATTCATTTTCATCAAGAGGCTCTTTAGTTCTTTTTCGCTTTCTGCCATAAGGATGGTGTCATCTGCATATCTGAGACTACTGATATTTCTCCCAGCAATCTTGATTCCAGCTTGTGCTTCATTCAGCCCAGCATTTCACATGACGTACCCTGCATATATGTTAAATAAGCAGGGTGACAATATACAGCCTTGACATACTCCTTTTCCAATTTGGAACAAGTCTGTTGTTCCATGTCTAGTTCTAACTGTTGCTTTTTGACCTGCATGCAGATTTCTCAGGAGGCAGGTAAGGTGGTCTGGTATTCCCATCTTTTGAAGAATTTTCCACAATTAATTGTGATCCACATAGTCAAACGCTTTGGCGTAGTTGAAGCAGAAGTAGATGTTTTTCTGGAACTCTTGCTTTTTTGATGATCCAGCAGATGTTGGTAATTTGGTCTCTGGTTCCTCTGCCTTTTCTAAACCCAGCTTAAACATCTGGAATTTCACGGTTCATGTACTGTTGAAGCCAATTTGGAGGATTTTGAGCATTACTTTCCTAGTGTATGAGATGAGTGCAATTGTGTGGTAGTTTGAGCATTCTTTGGCATTGCCTTTCTTTGGGATTGGGATGAAAAGTGACCTTTTCCAGTCCTGTGGCCACTGCTGAGTGTTCCACATTTGGTGGCATATTGAGTGCAGCACTTTCACAGCATCATCTTTTAGGATTTGAAATAGCTCAATTGGAATTCCATCACCTCCACTAGCTTTGTTCTTAGTAATGCTTCCTAAGGCCCACTTGACTTCGCATTCCAGGATGTCTGACGTTAGGTGAGTGATCACATCATCATGATTATCTGGATTATTAAGATCTTTTAGTGTAGTTCTTCTGTGTATTCTTGCCACCTTTTAATATCTTCTGCTTCTTTTCAGTTCAATTCAGTTCAGTTCAGTCGCTCAGTCGTGTTCGACTCTCCGCGACTCCATGAATCACAGCACACCAGGCCTCCCTGTCCATCACCAACTCCCGGAGTTCACTCAAACTCATGTCCACAGAGTCGGTGATGCCATCCAGCCATCTCATTCTCTGTCGTCCCCTTCTCCTCCCACCCCCAACCTTTCCCAGCATCAGAGTCTTTTCCAGTGAGTCAACTTGTCGCATGAGGTGGCCAAAGTATTGCAGTTTCAGCTTTAGCATCAGTCCTTCCAATGAACACCCAGGATTGATCTCCTTTAGAATGGACTGGTTGGATCTCCTTGCAGTACGTGGGACTCTCAAGAGTCTTCTCCAGCACTACAGTTCAAAAGCATCGATTCTTTGGCGATCAGCTTTCTTCACAGTCCAACTCTCACATCCATACATGACCACGGGAAAAATCATAGCCTTGACTAGACGGACCTTGGTTGGCAAAGTAGGTCCATACAATTTCTGTCCTTTTTTGTGACCATCTTTGCATGAAATGTTCCCTTGGTATCACTAATTTTCTTGAAGAGATCTCTAGTCTTTTCCATTCTTTTGTCTTCCTCTATTTCTTTGCACTGATAACTGAGGAAGGCTTTCTTATCACTTCTTGCTATTCTTTGGAACTCTGCATTCAAATGCGTGTATCTTTCCTTTTCTCCTTTGCCTTTCGCTTCTTTCCTATTCACAGCTATTTGTAAGTCTTCTTCAGACAACCCTTTTGCCTTTTTGCATTTCTTTTTCTTGGGGATGGTCTTGATCACTGCCTCCTGTACAATGTCATGAACCTCTGTCCATAGTTCTTCAGGCATTCTATCAGATCTAATCCCTTGAATCTATTTGTTACTTCCACTGTATAATCGTAAGAGATTTGATTTAGGTCATTCATGAGTGATCTAGTGGTTTTCCTTATTTTCTTCAACTTAAGTCTGAATTTGGAAATACGGAGTTCATGATCTGAGCCAGAGTCAGCTCCTGGTCTTGTTTTTGCTGACTGTATAAAGCATCTCCATCTTTGACTGCAGAGAATACAATCAATCCGATTTTGGTGTTGACCATCTGGTGATGTCCATGTGTAGAGTTTCTCTTGTGTTGCTGGAAGAGGGTGTTTGCTATGACCAATGCATTCTCTTGGAAAAACTCTGTTAGCCTTTTCCCTGATTCATTTTGTACTCCAAGGTCAAATTTGCTTGTTACTCCAGGTATCTCTTGCTTTCCTACATTTGCATTCCAGTCCCCTAAAAGGAAAAGGACATATTTTTAGGGTGGTAGTTCTAGAAGGACTTGTAGGTCTTCATAGAGCCATTCAACAGATGGTAAAAAAATCCACCTGCAATGCAGGAGACGTGGATTCGATCCCTGGGTTATGGATTCTCTGGAGAAGGAAAAGGCTACCCACTCCAGTGTTCTGGCCTGGAGAATTCCATGGACTCTATAATTCATGGGGTCACAAAGTGTTGGACACGACTGAGCTACTTTCACTATATATATATATATATATATATAAATCATTTACTGACATAATTAAGTGTATTCACTACAGCATTTGGGGTAATAATAAAAAATCAGAAACAGCATGTATGTATTTCCAGATGAAAATGACTAAATAAAATTGACTATAATCACAAAAGACTGATATATATGGCAGTTAACATCTTGAGGTATTATAGATAGATCTTAAAAAGCATAATGATTTTGGGGGAAAAGCAATTTTCAAGATAATAATTTCTCCATGCTACCATTTGTGTAAATAGACACCTCATAAACCAATACAATATATATGGTTTATACAAGTGCATTTATGTTTAAAAATATAGGAATTGGGTTGGAATGATACTCAATGACCCCTTGATAGAGGATGTCTCCGGGAAGGAATCTAAGTGATGAGATTTGGGGCGTAGTCAGAGACCTCCATTTTCTTCATGGCATTTTTAACTTTATTTAAAATGAAGTTTGAAGTATAACCTTGGCAACAGAAATGTAAGCACTGATTGTTCAGATTATATAGTATATAACTATCTAGGTCTTCTGTGTTGTCCCCGACAGGACAGACAAGTACGGGCACCAAACAACGTTCTCAGTTTTGGAGATGCAGGTGGGAATGAGGTCACAGGATAGTGGACAGGGCAGTATCCCACAGCCCTACCTGTGGGAATGAAAGGACATCAAGTTAAGATGCCTATACACATGAGATGTCCCTCCTGTTACCCTTAGGGAATGTCATGACAATTTTGAGTTATTTAGAGGGGCTCATGAGTACTGTGAAACAAATGACTTGGGAAAAATAAAAGGAAAGTGATTACTATGAAAAGGAAGGAATAAAATTGGCAAAATGATGTTGCTCTTGCTGAGGCAGAGAGTGGAGAGGCAAACAAACTGCCTCCCAGGTCTGGTTATTACAGATAACAGCTGTCTGAATGTAAGAGTCAGTGCACTGAATATGCAAGCAATCAATCAGTAGTCTTAAACTGTAAAACAACAATAAAAAAGCATCCGTAGCACACAGCCCACAAGACAGTCACTGTGCCACCATTATTGACAGGTTTCTTAAAAGGAGATTAAAAAAAAACATATTCCATTTTCTTATAGAGAATGAAAGTGACAAGGATGAGAAGCGTGCAGTGGGTAGTACAGATAAACAAAAGAAGGCTTTCCAACAAGTACATGTTCTGTTGACAGAGAGGAAGAAAAAGGAGAAAGAAGCTCGGTTGTCAATTGTAAAGAGCACATTAATTAAAGCAGACTGTGGATCAGTGCTGTGCGTGTATCAGAGTGCAGTTTTAACCAGCTATGAGAAGGACTCAGAGTGCTGAACGCCTCAGTGATTTTAAACTGGGACCTTTGAACTCTGTTAATTTATATACTGGCTGTCATAAAACTCAGCAAACTGTCCATTGCTATCATAACACTATTGCTTTTACACTGACAGTGACAAGATTACCCTTCAATAGCAATAAACACGCAGAGAGGTAGAAGGCATTTTATTACAGCAAAAGCACTCAGTTCAGTTCTCGTCTGCCACTGCCGCACCCCATCAGCTTGAGTAAGCTGCCCAGCTAACCTGGTTCTCAAGCCTGTTACTAGAAGTACAGAAACCAAAACAGCTGCTCCACTGAATCCCCCTATGCTCTAATATTTTCGAATTTTATTAAACACATCTAGCATGCTATGGAAATTAGAAGAAAGAGAAAGTATTTTGTGAAAGAAAAGGCACTCTTTCAGCCAGTGGTGGAAGATGCCTGCTATGGCATTTTATAAATTTCATAAGTAATACACGCTTTTAAAATTAGATATTGCAGAGGGACTTGTGGGTATTGGAAAAATACTGCATTATAAATTGAATATGGAAATTTGCTGTTTGGCATCTTACTTTCCTTTCTCTGACATATCAGAAAAAAGATTACAAATAGTTCCCCTTCGAATCTGAAATGATCTGAAGATTAGACTCTTCCGGCCTTCAAAGAAATAGAAAATAATTTTGGAGTTACTGATAAATTTGATTCATGGTTTAAAAGGATATCAAAGCTTATTTTGGAAGAACAAAAGAATCTGTATTTTCCTGAGAGGAAAATGGAATGATTGTGTGAATAGGATTTGGAGAAATGTTATAAAGAAGATGGTAATACTGTTGGGGAGTGGTGGGAACATAAAAGGAAGAAAGTGACTAACAGGGAAGAAAGCAGGAAGGGGAATCTCCTTGTGATTGACATGGAATCAAAGAGCAGTAGGAAGACCCAGAAGAGAAATTAGATGAAGGTTGCCCCAGAGTCCTGAAATCCACTCCAGTCAGATAACTTACAGCTGTGATAGCTTAAAATACAGTGAATGAAATCACACAGCCCTTCCCCTATCACTATAGTGCTGAGTTTTCCAGGCTGGTGATCTATTGCATCTTTTTGCTCAGTCATCCCCTAGAGGGCTGTTCTTGTGTCTGTGATCAAACCTGCCTCCTGGCCACATCCAGGACTCAGCCCTCAGGAAGCTGACAAGTGAGAGGGTTAGCGGCAAACAACTTATCTTTAGTTAGAAGGAGATGTTGAAGGAACCTGCTTATGTATCTTCTGTTCACATTTCATTGGCCCAAAGTTGGTCACACGGCCACATCCAAGTTCAAGGAAGGCTGGGAAATGTAGTCACCAGTGGTCTAGTGGGCAGCCACGTGCCCACAAAAAGCTATGCTTATGGCTGCTTCACATTGTTGTATGGAAGGTAGAAATCAGCACGACAAGGGAAAGCAATTATCCTCCAATCAAAAATGAATTTAAAAAAACCAGAAGGATAAAATGGATATTGTCTAGTAAGAAAGTTTATAAAGAAGGAAGAGAGTCCACTGCTCAAAAAGAGCTGAGTGGGAAATCTGGCAAAGGGACCTGAAGGAAATATTCTGAGTCTTCAGTAGTCCTGTGAGACCCTCAGAACTCCCAGTGCTCACTGTGTCCACCTCCTACTTCTTATTTTCGGGCATTGGCAAAATTTACCCAAGGTGGGTGCAGACTTAACTGCATCAACAGCTAGAATCTCCCTCGCTGACCCATAAGAGTTATGCCTAACTGGTCCTGGGACTTTACTTGGGCTCTGATTAACTCATCCCATGACCTAATTACTAGAAAATCCAGAAGAGAAGTGTAGCTCTCTGGGAGTTTGTGTAGTGATCTACTTGGGAAGTCACGTTGAAATGAATAAACTAAGGACCTGACCATAAATTGGAATGAAAATTAATAACACTTTTGATACCAATATTTACATAGACATGGATGAATATCCAAAAAGCAATCTACTCATATAATTTTAAAGTGATTTAAATGCAGAGTCCATAGAGGTTAGATCAAAAACTATCATAGAGTATGGCAATATTTTCAAATTTCAGCCTTAAGTGAGGAATTCTATTAGTAGATGCTACTATGAGAGACATTAATTATAGGAAAGAAAATTAGTTTTCTTTGAAGTGTTTTACATATAAATCTCTGACAATTCTAAATGCAGATTTTTTCTCACTCCAGTATTAAAATTACTGTGGATGTACATGTTGAATCAAAGAGGTATTTCTTTATGTCTAAGTTCCTGTTATATTACTGGGAACAGGAAGTAATTTCCTCTGATAGAATACATCTGAGATAATATGAAATTGTAGTGAGGAAAATTTATTGATAGCTATAGAGAAACCCAAAGAATATTTCTAAGTAAAAAGACTGCTAAAGGAAAAGTTGCACTCTATTTTCATTCATTGTTTTAGTGTGGTAGTAATCCAACAGGAAGAATATGATGTGTGTTAACCTCTCCCAAGACTTTTTGAAATTTTGTAAAAGGCCACATACAATGCATTTTATGAACATTATATTTTTGATCTAGAGCAGAGGAAGTGGGTTTTCTTTTTTAATTGGAGGAAAATTGCTCTACAATATTGTGATGGTTTCTGCCATATAACAATGCAAATCAACCGTAATTATACATATATCACCTTCCTCCCCTCCTCCCATCCTACCCCTCTAGATCAACACAGAGCACCCGGCTGGCCCCCCTGTCTCATAGAGCAGCTTCTCACCAGCCATCTATTTTACACATGGCGGTATATATATGTCTTATGGTACTGTGTCCATCCATCCCACGCTCTCCTTCCCCCACTGTGTCCACAAATGCATTCTCTGTATATGCATCTCCATTCCTTCCCTGGCTGAGGGCATAGGAAGTGGGTTTTCAACGTCTGTTTTCCTATGTGATATTTTCTTTGACCACTTTTGCTTACTAATTCCCCAGCTTAGAAGTCTGATCCTTCCCAAGGTAGGATCCAGAAATTGATGTTCTCAGCCTCTCTTGAAGCTAGAATGGAGGAATGTAACCTATGATCTACCAAGCAGATACACACATATCAGTCTTCTAGTATAAAACTTTAACCTGAGTGGTAGATATCATGCTTGATCCATTTCTGCCATGATAGTTGCACATCTCATCACCCTGTTTCTGGCAATCCCACTAGCAGAAATTTTAGTCTCATGGGCCAGAATCCAGTGTAGCATCCATGGCCAAGGGAGCTGAGCAGTTGTGAGTGTGATTTGGATGTTCCTTCTGGATCCATAGGAGAAGGGGGTGACAGAGGATGAGATCGTTGGATGACATCACTGGCTCAATGGACATGAGTTTGAGCAAACTTTGGGAGACAGTGAAGGACAGGGCTTCCCTGGTGGCTCAGATGGTAAAGAATCTGCCTGCAGCACAGGAGACCTGGATTCAGTCCCTGAGCTGGAAAGATCCCTTGGAGAAGGGAATGGCAACCCATTCCAGTATTCTTGCTTGGAGAATCCCATGGACTGAGGATCCTGGCAGGCTATAGTCCATGGGGTTGTAAAGAGTCAGATATGACTTAGTGATTGAACAACAATAACCTGGATCCATAGCCTGATTTTCTGTCCCTGATAGGGAAGGTGAGTTACATAGCATCTTTCTATTTAAACTAATAGCACACCTCACTCATTAGAAAAACATGGGATACTAGACCTAACTATTTACATATACATTTGGATCTGGATCTACAAATTATAACAGGGTGAAAAGGTATTTTATACTTCAGTTCAGTTCAGTCGCTCAGTCGTGTCCGACTCTTTGCAACCCCATGAATCACAGCACGCCAGGCCTCCCTGTCCATCACCAACTCCCGGAGTTCACTCAAACTCATGTCCATCAAGTCGGTGATGCCATCCATCCATCTCATTCTCTGTCGTCCCCGTCTCCTTCCACCCCCAATCCCTCCCAGCATCAGACTCTTTTCCAGTGAGTCAACTCATCGCATGAGGTGGCCAAAGTATTGGAGTTTCAGTTTTAGCATCAGTCCTTCCAATGAACACCCAGATATAATTTTAAAAGAACATTAAATACGTATGTGTGTATCATTAAGTGTGTGGACCGGTTTCCTTTTGTACAATAGAATTACACTACAGCGGGAGACCTGAAATTCCTAGTTAAGGGAAAATAGGTCTGATTCCTTCCACCAATACTAAGTGATACTGAGTACATCTTTTCACTTATCTGAGTCTCAATGAACTTACCTGAAAAATGAATAGAGAAATAAATACACAAATAACATACCTGTCTGATTTATGCTACTGCCAGCTGGCTGTGCTGGTACTTGACTCTTGGCTTCATGTTTGCCCTTCTGTGCCCTTTTCTGTTTTGCAAGAGGGCCAAAAGTCTCAAAACTACATTTTCCAGATTTTCTTGGTGGCTCGCTTTCATTCAGATGACAGTAAAAGGAGGAAGTGACAAGAAACGGGAAGGTGGAAGAATGGAAGAAAGGAGGAAGAGGTAGTCTCAATAGTAGCAGCAGACAATTCTGGGACTCTGGATTCATACTCAGGCAATGAAGTTCCAGGGCCAGCAGCCGCCACAGGCCCAGCAGGAGCCATGGCAAAGCAGTGACCATGGGAAAGGCAGCTCCAGGAAACTGTGAGCCTCAGTACTGCAGAAGCATCGGCAGGAAAGCAGGCCCCTAACTCAACATGGTGGGACAGCAGTCATTCCAAGCAACAGCTGCAGCAACAGGTGATCCAGAAGCCCCAGGGAAACAGTGATCTTGAGCTCTGGATTGCATTCATCCCTAAGGGCAATACCAGCTTCCCATAGTTGCTCATTTAATAGTAACTTCATCTTTCCTTCTTACTCTTCAAGTCCTCCCAACACCTTTGCAAAGGTTTCTTTCTATCAGATCTCCTCTCCTCTGTAATGCTTGTAGTTCTTGTTTATTAGGCTATACATTAGTCAAAATCAGACAAAGGAACATTATCTATTTTGAAATTTCTACAAAGACTTATCGTTTCAAAATTAGAGACAACCGGTATGCACTTGGAGTTTCTTACTGAATGTGTCATGACACCAAAAGAGTTTCATTTTGATTGTAAGGGGATACATTGTCAGATCAACACTCCCATCAAGACCAACTAGAAAAGCTGATAAAAGGAAACACACAAAGTATGACAGAAACCACTGAGAACATTGTGATGCAGTCAGGATGTCAGAAGCCAATAGCTTGGACTGAAGTAAACTAATTGAGGTAAGCCTTAATTTTGTCCCAGCACCCACGGAATCTGCCAGCTCTTAAATGGCACAAAGTGAGGGCTTTGCAGTCAATAAAAGTCAACTGGTAGAGCGACCAGCCATCTCGTGGGAATGGGTAGAAAACAAGGAGGGTCAAGCCCTACAGAGAAAGAAGGTGCACAGCAGAGACCCCAATATGTTTTGCCAGCATCTCCTGAGATAGCATCCGGTTCATAAGAGGAGCATGGCAAGAAGCTAGATACTGAGGAGAGAATGGCTGAAAAGTGGTCTCAGTGTGATGGAGAGAAAAAAAAAATGGAGTTCAGGACAACCAAATAGGGAATGTTTTAGGAAACATCTCAGGTGTTCAGCTGTAGCCCCTGTAGAGCTGACAATGATTGCAGGTCATCAAGTCACCTCAGGCCCTGACTGAATTTGAGGTCATTTGTTCTTACTCTGGCTGCCTGCATAGTTTAAATTTTTTTTTCCATTCACCATGTCTGGTATTAAATAAATCGATTAGTTGAATCAAGAAAAAACAAAAAAATTTATACAATATCAACTAAATCATACACATTCCAGATATCAGGATTAAAAGTTAGGGATTTTAGAATAATTATTATGCTCAAGAAAAAAAATGAAAGACTTTCAACAAGATATTCTGGACCAAAGTACGGAGTTAGAAAAAAAAATGGAAAATATGGAAAGGAGAATTAAAAAAATTAAAATAAAAGGTGACATACGTAAGTACAGTTGGCATTGAAAATATCCGATCCAAAGGAAAAGATACAAATGAAACAAGCTACAAAGACCAAGATGTTTTCAAATCTAATGGCATCAAGAACCACTACAAACCACAAGGAAACTATGAAAGAGAACCACACCTTGACCCATTGTAATAAAAAGAATGAAAATACAAATTGGAGATAAAGAAAAGAAGTATTAAGTGAAGCCAGAGGGAATTGAAAAAGAAAATGGACAGTATTTTCAGAGTAGCAACAATAAGGGTGCTAATTTTTCAATAGAAAAAAAAAAAAGAAGAAGAAGAAGAAACGGGGAAAAGTAAAAGACCAGAAGACAAACAATGATACCGTTACAGTGCTAAAAGAAGGAACCGTAACCTAAAATTCTATATGCAGAGAAAACAGAGAAATAAGGTTAAATGAATAGATATTTTGAGACAAAATTTGGAATAGTTTGTTCTCACCAGACTCCCATGAAAAAAACTTAAAAAGAGAATTCTTCAGGCAGAAAAGAAATTGTCTCAGATTACAACACAGAAAGTCAGGAAGCTATGAAGAAAAATGAAAAGTGTAAGTGTTCAGTTAAATACAAAATAGTATCACGTTTCCAAAATAATAATAATAATATTTTAAGCATTTAAAATATATGCTGAATTAAAATTAAGGACCACAAACATAGAAAAGCCAGTTCAGGTGTTCAATGGTCCTGTTGCTGCTGCTGCTGCTAAGTCACTTCATTTGCATCTGACTCTGTGCCTGGGATTCTCCAGGCAAGAACACGAGTGAGTTGCCATTTCCTTCTCCAACGCATAAAAGTGAAATGTGAAAGTGAAGTTGCGCAGTCGTGTCCAATAATGGTCTTGTTATTGACTGGGAAATAGTAAAAGCACTATTTTATGTTAGACTCTAATAAGTCAAATATGCACATTACAGTATCTAGGACAATCCACAGAAAGGATATTAAAGTATATGGTGCTGGAGAAGACTCTTGAGAGTCCCTTGGACTGCAAGGAGATCCAACCAGTCCATTCTAAAGGAGATCAATCCTGGGTGTTCATTGGAAGGACTGATGCTAAAGCTGAAACTCCAATACTTTGGCCACATCATGCGACGAGTTGACTCACTGGAAAAGACTCTGATGCTGGGAGGGATGGGGGGTGGGAGGAGATGGGTACGACAGAGAATGAGATGGCTGGATGGCATCACCGACTCGATGGACATGAGTTTGAGTGAACTCTGGGAGCTGGTGATGGACAGGGAGGCCTGGCGAGCTGTGATTCATGGGGTTGCAAAGAGTTGGACACGAATGAGCGACTGAACTGAACTGAACTGAATATGACTACAAGCTGACAGAGGGAGAGTGGATGGATAAATCCTTTTCTAGTCTAAGAGAAGGGGAGCTGAAGAGTGAAAGGACAGTAGAGCGGGATGAACAGAGGAGGAGATGACGCCAGGTAAAGCAGGAATTAATTAAAGCAAACAAAACAAATACTCCTGATAGATGGTAAAGTTTGCCAGTTTGGATAATAAAACAAATTACATGCTGTCTAAATATGAGGACATGGATGCACTGAAACTGAAAAGGCTTAAAAAAGGAAATGATATAAACATTAATTAAAAGAAAACTGATGCAGCAATACTATTATCTGACAAATAGTCCTTAAGCCAAAAAGTATTGAGGGAAAATAACAAAGTCACATTTCTTGTGATAAAAGGGCCAACACCAGCAGATACAACTGTCGTCTGATATCTATTTACTTCAAATTGTCTGGTATTTCCTCTCCTACATCTTATTTGATTTGGAGTAAACTGCGATGGGTCAGAAATGAAATTATTTTTAAACTCCACTATTCTTTCAGAACAGAGTCAAAGATCTCAATGTCCATCTTGAAAACACTGTCTCTGTTGGGTACTTAAGGGTTTCCCTGATAGCTCAGTTGGTAAAGAATCCACCTGCAATGCAGGAGACCTGGATTTGATTCCTGGGTTGGGAAGATTCCTGGGTGAAGGGAAAGCCTACCGACTCCAGTATTCTGGCCTGGGGAATTCCATGGACTGGATAGTCCATGGGATTGCAAAGAGTCAGGTACTTATTACATTAAAAAATTGTTTCTTAGATGATTCCTTTTTCCTAGAAAAAAATTAAAGACTAAAAATTCATAACTTCCTTGGAGCCCTTAAACTAGTCAGAAAAGAATAAAAGGAAAATCAAGTTTAGAGATAATAATTTTACAAAAACAGTAATCTCTTGTTCTGAATCAGGGTGGGGTATTTATTCATTGTAGAACAATTGAAAATATAGAAAGTAAAAAGAAGTATATCAAATATTAAAAGTCACCTCCAAGACTATTTTAAGCAGAACCCATGGGGTTTCCCTGGTAGCCCAGTGGTAAAGAACCCATCCATCAGTGCAGGAAAGGAAGGTTCGATTCCTGGGTCAGGAAGATCCCCTGGAGAAGGAAATGACAATCCACTCCAGTATTCTTGCCTGAGAAGTCTCATGGACAGAGGAGCCTGGCAGGCTAGAGTCCATAGGGTCACAAAGAGTTGGATACCACTTACAGATTAACAACAACAAAGCAGAACCCATAAACATAGTTGCTTATTTTCTTCAAGATTTTTTGAGAAAAAATGTGTGAATCATATTAAATATAGAGTTGTTTTATTTATTTTTTTACTACATGGAGAGGGAACATATTTGTATTCACTAAGTCACTTTTTTAAATACATAAACTTTGAAGACTGCATTGTATTTCCCATTTGATCCTCCAAATGTGTGTCACATCTTCTGACATGGATTTCTTTCTCTGAGGCTAATCTCTGAGGAGATAAAACAGTTTCCTTAACCTCTGGATTCAGAGGGAAGGACAGTAAATAACAAAGCCAGAGCTCATGGAATTTTAGTCCACTTGGCTCCCCTTGCTGGGTCAGCTCTGATTGACTGCTCTCATCAGAGACTTTCTCTCCCTCTAGATTCCCATTTATTGTTTCCTCCCCATTCCAGTGTTGGATTCCTCATGGTTTACTTTCCCACACCTTTATTAGCCCCTCTTCAAATAGCTTTAACTAGTGAAAACTATCTGTTTTCTTCAGGGTCCCTGGCTGAAAAAACATGCCATTATTGGACTATATCTTTATTTATTACATTATTTTTCCTAATACTTTGCATTTAGGGTTTTCTTGAATATTTTGAATCTAAATACTGTGGTAATGAAGATGCCGATGTACACAGTTTTAGGGGACAGATCTAGTTATTTTTAAATTATATTTTTTGATTGCTGATATGTAGAAATGCTTGCTAACATCCACCAACACTGTTAAAATCTTTTATTATTTTTAATAGTTTAACTGTGGATTTTCATACATTTTTATGAAGATAATCATATGAGCTATAATTAAGATTTTGTTTCTTTCTTTCCAATGTAGCTGCTTTTTATGCCTATTTGTATCTTACTGCACTGCCTAGGACATATAATAAAATGTTGATTGCAAGCAGTATTAATGGGCATTAATTTCTTCCTGATTTCAAAGGAAATATCTATATTTCATTAAATATAAACTATTGCTTTAGGATAAATTTCTAAATGTTGAATTATTCAAGCAATAGAACTGTTTTTAGCTTTTCTGGTATATATCATGAAATTTGGTCCCAGAAAAATTACAATATTTTGCGTTACTGTCAATATTTTCTGAAAATGCCCTTTTCCATACAATCATGCCAACACTGGGGGTGAATTATATTTCTTTTGTTTTTCATTACCTGATTTTTTTAAAGTTATGACTCATTATCATTGTCATGATAAATATGCAAACATTACAGAAAAATAAAATCTCCCTTCATCCTTCCTGATATTTCCATTCTCATCTGCTAGAGACAACCATTCCCAAACTAATTTACTAATCTGTAATTATTTGTTTAAAAATAATGTCTGCATTTTATGGTACCTGTTTTAGGAGATTAAATTAGTAAATTATTATTTAGAGGGAAAATACAATTATAACTCCTAACTTCTTGATGAGTTTATAAAAAGGCTATTTGATCCATGCTAAAATGTATTTATGCAAAGCTACAATGGCAGAAATTGAAAAAAAAATAATTGAGGTGCACAACTGAACATTAATCTCTCATTTTTCAAATGAAAAAACTGAGTTTCATTAACATGGGAGAAATAATTCTCAATTAGACAACAGATCATACAATTAAGAATGCAGACCCAGTCCCAGTGAAGACAAATAATCTTTGTTTGTTCCATGCTGCTGCTGCTTCTGCTGCTAAGTCGCTTCAGTCGTGTCCAACTCTGTGCGACCCCATAGATGGCAGCCCACAAGGCTCCCCCTTCCCTGGGATTCTCCAGGCAAGAACACTGGAGTGGGTTGTCATTTCCTTCTCCAATGCATGAAAGTGAAAAGTGAAACTGAAGTCGCTCAGTTGTGCCCGACTCTTAGTGACCCCATGCAGCCCACCAGGCTCCTCCGTCCATGGAATTTTCCAGGCAAGAGTACTGGAGTGGGGTGCCATTGCCTTCTCCATGTTTGTTCCCTGGTAATGCCTAAAATTAAATGTACTACAAGGAAAAAAAAGGATTAAGTTTCTGCTGATAGTCAAAAATATGATTGCATACTTGACAATGCATTTTGTTTACTGTAAAACCACTTCACTAGTTTCTAAACCCATGAAACTATACTTTCTATTTTAAAGTATTTCAGAAGCACTTTAATCATTGAGATCCATTTTTCTTCCATGTATAAGTGAGAGTTGGACTGCAAAGAAGGCTGAGCGCCAAAGAATTGATGCTTTTGAACTGTGGTGTTGGAGAAGACTCTTGAGAGTCCCTTGGACTGCAAGGAGATTCAACCAGTCATCCTAAAGGAGATCAGTCCTGGGAGTTTACTGGAAGAACTGATGTTGAAGCTGAAACTCCAATACTTCGATACTTTGGCCACTTGATGTGGAGAGATGACTCATTTTAAAAGACCCTGATGCTGGGAAAGATTGAGGGCAGGAGGAGAAGGGGACGACAGAAGATGAGATGGTTGGATGGCATCACGGACTCAATGGACATGAGTTTGGGTAAACTCCAGGAGTTGGTGATGAATGGAGAGGCTTGGCATGCTGCAGTCCATGGGGTCACAAAGAGTCGGACATGACTGAGCAACTTAACTGAAATGAACAGATAAGCCTTAAAATTACTTTAGAGATGAGCCCCAAGTTTGGGTCATTTTTCTCTAACATAAATGCTAGAAGTTAAACTAAACTAAACTAAAAACAAACCATTTCAATCTACCTGCTACATATAGTTTTCCAAAGTGAGATGTTTGTTCCCTAGCTCCATAAATGTAAATCATAAAAAATACTAAATGTTGACAGCTTTACTCCACCTGAAATTTACATTAGGTAGTCACTGGTCTATGGAAGGTACAGTGTCTATGAAAGGACTCATCAAAAATATAGATATAAAACATACATCTGCCTTTTGTCTCAGAAGGCTGCATGACTTTCATCTCATCCCATAAATAATGGAGGCATCAGCACATCTATCTGCACACAATAACAAATCTCATCCTCTTGGTAATTGTAAAAACACTGAAGCCTGTTATTGACCTTGTATAAAATATAGGCACGGGACAAAAACATGAAGAAACTTTTTGTCTGCCTATATTCACTTCTAAAGTCCCATCACACACTTTGAAAACCATTAAACTAAAAGTCAGTGATGTGAAAAGACAGAGGAAAAATATATTATCAAATAAAGCAAAACAGACAAGTTAAATCAAAAGATGCTTTCAACCACACCATGTCATTCGATGTTCCTATTTTCTTTGCTTAAGTTATTTTTGAGAGATTTGCATTAAGGGAAGGCTAAAATCTTAAGATCTCAAAGCTATGACTTATATACTGTTACTTCTCGTGTTCTTTTACTTTGCTAGCTCATTTTGCAAATGAATAGTTTCTATGGATGTATGAAACTTACTTTCAAAGTATTAAACTTTTCCTACATTGTAAGAGGGCACATAGTCTAGTCGAGTTACATTGAAAATGATCAGCAAATACTTCTTGCAAATGATCACCATTTGCAAGTAATCATTTTATCCTCATCCTGTTCTCTATCAGGGCTCTGAAACTACAGCATTATCTATTGCCCTGGGGAATATAATACACATACATTGTCGATAGATGACATAAAAATAATGTCATTAAGTCTTCCAACAAGCAATGTTCAATAATTACCATAATAACCTAGAAAAGGGAGAGAGAGAGATATAAACTATAGCAGGCAAAATAGGCACTTTAAAAAGAGGTCAAATTTGAACTGGTTCATCAAAATTGGAGTTGGAAAGATGGTTGCTGTGTTGTGTTAGTCGCTCAGTCCTGTCTGACTCTTTGCGACCCCACGGACTGTAGCCCGCAAGGTTCCTCTGTCCGCGGAATTATCTAGGCAAGAATACTGGAGTGGGCTGCCATTTCCTTCTCCAGGAGACCTTCCCAACACAGGGGTCAAACATGCGTCTCTTGAGTCTCCTGCATTGGCAGCCAGATTCTTTGTCACTGCATCAGCTGGGAAGGATGGATGGAGAAGACAACAAAGACGCTTCCATGCACAACAGACAAGTGGAAGAACACAGTATAAGTGGAAATGTACATGGACTTGACATGTGTTTCAAGGACAAGATGATGGATTTTACTTGGGGGCAAATGGTATGAAAGAAGTCCGCATTTGGATGAGGAATATAGTGACCAGTTATTAAAGGTTTTCAAAATAGGCTGAACAGTCTGGATTTGATCTGAAAGGTGAGGGTGCCCAATTATTCAGAATGTGAGCCTCAACTTGCCCTTCCATGTGTGCTTGCGTGTTAAGTCACTGACTCTTTGCCACCCTATGGACTGTAGCCCACCAGGCTCCTCTGTCCATGGGATTCTCCAGCAGAAATACTGAAGTGGGTGGCCATGCCCTCCTCCAGGGGATCTTCCTGACCCAGGGATTGAACTTGCGTCTCTTACTTCTTCTACACTGGCAGGTGAGTTCTTTTCCACTAATGCTACCTCAGAACTCCTCCACTTTTCACTTTTACTAGGCATCAAATTTCTAAAGAGTTTATTTAGAGCACTTCAAGGTTCATAGCAAAATTGATGAATTGGTACAGAGATTTCCCATATGCACCCTTTACCCACACAAGCAGAGGCTCCTCCGTGATCAACATCACCCACCAGAGTGGTACATTTGTTACCCCTGAGGAATTTATATTGCCATATCATTTCACTCAAAAAGCCATCATTACTTGGGTTTGTTCTCAGTGTCATACATCATATATGACAATTTGATCAAAGTGCTCCATCTCCCTGAGGACAGGAAGAAACGTAGACTCTGAAATTTTTGGTACTAAGAAATTATCATAATTTTCTCATAAGGTCAAATGCCTTTTACCATCTTGGATAGTGGAAGCCATTTGAACCATAAAGCCAACAGGTAAGTGATATGAAGTGATATGAATGATGGGTTGGGTCATAGGAGGAAGAGTGAATTAATCAATTAAAATATTGTTAAAATTATTGAGACAGTGGATCCTGAAAATATTTAAAGGTGAAGGATTTAATAGAAGGCGTGCTGAACAATGGGAATAGAAAATAATGAAAAGGGCTGGAAAGGGAAATAGCATAAAGAGAGATAGAAGGGGTCACTTAAAGCAGTGGGTGAAAACTTTATTTTAGCTAAAACAAATAATTCCACAAATATTTACCAGGAATCTAACATTTACCAGCACAGGGCTAAAACATTATAAAACTTATCTGAACTAATTCTTATAAAATCAGTATTATTTTTTATATATAAAAGATGAGGAATGACACAGAGAAATGAAAAAACAAAAAAACAAAAACTTGTTCCAGGTCCCATATTCTTTCAGCTCTATCATGCATCTTCTCTTTCAGATAAGATGAAATATAAGAGAAAGATGAAACAAAAAACTTGCTTAGTTGTATTTACATTAAAAATATTGATGAGGAGTTACTACCTAATTAGCAGTTTAATATTATGAAGAATTTAGCATGACACATTTATTTTCATTACTCTCCTTGTTTTGAAAATTAAAATTTATTTGTACTCTAAGTATAAAAAATCTGTTAACCTTCAGTTCAGTTCAGTTCAGTTCAGTCGCTCAGTCGTGTCCGACTCTCTGTGACCCCATGAATCACAGCACGCCAGGCCTCCCTGTCCATCACCAACTCCCGGAGTACACTCAAACTCATGTCCACAGAGTCGGTGATGCCATCCAGCCATCTCATTCTCCGTCGTCCCCTTCTCCTCCCGCCCCCAACCTTTCCCAGCATCAGAGTCTTTTCCAGTGAGTCAACTCGTCGCATGAGGTGGCCAAAGTATTAGTGATAAACCTGATACAATTAAACTTGACTTTCAAAATTAAGGAAGGTTTGAGAAAAAGTAATCTCATCTAATGTGCAGTAATAGAACATTATCAAAGGGAATTAAATACATTGTATGTGGAGTCCTCTAAACTATGCTTATAGTGCTACTTATTTGGATCATTCAGAAAATATAAATACTGAGATTTTTTTCTTGGGTATTTTTGTTGTTTCAGAAGATTGAGCCAACTGTGCATATTTTATCAAACATTTGTCCACTCCCCATTTCACAATGTCTGCAAATATGCTCAGTTAATATTTGTTGGCTGAATGACTGACTGGCTGGCTGTTGGACCAGAGATAATATTTTTTGATCTAGAAGAAATAATTAGCTAAACAGTTTAGAATAATGTCATTCTTTTGTTTGGAATTCTACAGGCTCACCATTTCATTAAGTACTTTCCCACATTCTTACAAGAACCTCAAGATCCATCCCAACGCCTACCCACACCTTCTTTTCTGTCCTCATCTCCACCTTCTCTCCCTCTCAGTCTCTCCAGTCCAGACACACTGGTCTTCTTGCTATCCTCAAAAGGTCAGACGTGTGTATCTATGGTGGAGTTTGCTGTTCCATTTTCTCTTCCTGGAACATTCTTCCCATTTTCTTTCTTCCTTCAAGTCTTTGCTCAAATCTCATCTTCTTAAAGAGACCTATAGGAGCACCTTATTTAATTGTGCTACTATTTGCCACCTCTAGCCCTTAGCATTTCCATTATTTTTCTCTGTTCTTTTCTTTTTCCTATAGCACTTATTTCCCTGATGGATCAGATGGTAAAGAATCTGTCTGCAATGCAGGAGAGCTGGGTTCGATCTCTGCGTGGGGAAGATCCCCTGGAGAAGGGAATGGTAACCTACTCCAGTATTCTTGTTTGGAGACTCCCATGGACAGAGAAGCCTGGCAGGCGACAGTTTATGGAGTCACAAAAAGTTGGACATGACTGAGCAATTAACACTCGTATTTTCACTGTCATAGCACTTATCACATTTTAATACTACATGTAGTTCATTCAGAAATTAAATTTGTTTATTACTTTCCTATTATATTTACGAGCCCAGTGAAAGTGGGAATCATTATCTTTTTTGTTTACTGATGTACCCTGAGTATCCAGAAGCCTTATGTCCAAAAATATTTTTTAGATGAGTGAATGAATAAGTAATAATAATGGTTAATGCTTTCTAAGAGCATCTACTTTCTAAGAAAATTAAATGTTAAACTGCCTACTAAGCATGATTATGATTTTCTTTTTCACTTAAGGAAAAAAATGAGGAAACTGAGATTACAGTTGAATAACATGCCCAGACTTTCATGGCTAGTAACTAGATGTCTAACTCCAAATCTCTAAATCCTCTCTACAGGTTGCGGAGACTAGAACATACAAAAAAATATGTTAGCTCTTTGCTCTTAGTGAAGACATATCACCATCCAAAGATAAGGATTAAAACATGGAAGCTATTTGCAACAGAAAGAAAGTCCTCTGGGGAATGATGCTGTAATATGATCAAATTTATATATTTTTATTCAAAATTGAATGATGCACTATAGCAATATTCCTGGGAGAAGAAATTTTTTTCTTAAACTGTGTGCCTATTTTCTCCATCTTTCTTTTGCTGCTAATTATGCTTGGATTCATAAGCTAAAAACTTACTTAAAACATATATGTAAGTTTATCAATTCTTTCACACTCAGAAAAACTGCACAATGATTTCATGCAATGTCTTTATTATAATAAGGTAACTTATCATTCTAAAATATTTCAATGATTTTCTATATTAAAGTTTCATTTTTGAGACAGAGCTTTTCTGTCATACTACTCAATTATTATAACCCTATTTCTGTCTCACTCAAATTGGGTGTCAGAGGTCAGTTAAATTTTTTAAAAATTTATTTTATTTTTTAACATTTATTTATTTTTAGCTGTTCTGAGTCTTCACTGTTGCTAGGGCTTTCTCTAGTTTTGGTGAGTGGGGGCTACTCTCTGGTTGCAGAACCCAAGTTGCTCATTGCAGGATCTTGCTGCAGAGCACAGGCTCTAGCGTGCGAGGGTGTAGTGGTTGCACCATGTGGGCTCAGTCATTGCAGCTTCTGGGCCCTAGAACACAGGCTCAGCAGTTGTGGCACACAGGTTTAGTTGTCCTGAGGCATGTGGGATCTTCTTGGATCAGGGATGGAACCTGTGTCGCCTGCAATGGCAGGTGGATTCTTTACCATTGAGCCACCAATGAAGCTCTTAATAATGTTTTAAACTTGTCAACAACATCCATTAAGTTCCAGTAGCTTAGAGATCTCTTAACTATTCAATCTTCTGATAGTAATAAAACACTTTAAAATGCAACACAACCTTAAAATGAGGTTGTAGCAAGAGAGAAAAATCTCCAACCTGTAAAAATCTCTAAACTGCAAAAGTTTCCATTAAAAAGCAACAAGAAAAAAGTGCATTTTAATTTGATGCAATTGCAGCATATGACAAAATGGAAAATGGTTCTACTGTGAAAGGCAATCTTCCCTTTGTCAAAGCTCTGACAAGCCAAAGATGACTTACTTATTGATCTTTCTCTTTGTAAAATAAAAGAATTGACTAAAGAAAGGAAAAAAGAAGGTAAAGAGTTAAGCAAGCTTCATTAAAAAAAACTAACGAAGGCAAAGATAATTTACCAAAAACTTATGGTATATGATGTGCATCAAAGAAAAACACTTAAGTTTTCAATTGTGGTAAGTGGAGACATTTATTTTTGTATTTTGGAACACTGCTTCTTTCCTTTCATAGGGAGACTGTACCACCTTGAAAATACTGTTTTGGAGCGACTGCTACCAAAAACTACTTACTCTCCTCCCCTCCCGCACTAGTTTGCGCCTTGCTTCTTTCCTTCCTTCCTTCCCTACTTCTTTTTCATTCTTTCTTCCCTTCTTTCTTTCTCTGAGTTCATTCTTAAAATTACATAAAATACAACTGATCATTTTAGCTATTTTAAGTGTACAGTTCTGTGGCATTAAGTATACTCACACTGCTGTGTAACAATCCTTTCTTTACACTTCTAAATAAAATACCTTACTATCATCCCAAGCTTCCCAGGTGGTGCTAGTGGTAAAGAACCAAACTGCCAATGCAGGAGACATACCAATGAGGGAAGATTTCCTGGAGGAGGGCATGGCAACCCACTCTAGTATTCTTGCCCGAAGGGTCCCAAGGATAGAGGAACCTGGCGGGTTACGGTCCATAGGATCTCAAAGAGTTGGACGTGACTGAAGCGGTTTAGCACTCACACACATGCACTTTATCATCTCACCTGCTTTATCATATCTTGTTCGCCTGAGTCACATAATAGGAAAGTTAAGGACAAGGAGAAAGGTTTTAGGGTATTCTATAACCACACGATTTTAATTTCCCAAGTTAAGTATGTGATATAAGAACATTGATGAGCCTGGCAATTAAGACATCTTGTTTGCCTTTACTTTTTTTTTTTTTTTTGCCTTTTTGGGGTTCAGTTCAGTCAGTTCAGTCGCTCAGTCGTGTCCGACTCTCCCCGACGCATGAATCACAGCACGCCAGGCCTCCCTGTCCATCACCAACTCCCGGAGTTCACTCAAACTCATGTCCATCGAGTCGGTGATGCCATCCAGCCATCTCATTCTCTGTCGTCCCCATCTCCTCCCACCCCCAATCCCTCCTAGCATCAGAGTCTTTTCCAGTGAGTCAACTCGTCGCATGAGGTGGCCAAAGATTTGCAGTTTCAGCTTTAGCATCAGTCCTTCCAATGAACACCCAGGACTGATCTCCTTTAGAATGGACTGGTTGGATCTCCTTGCAGTATAAGGGACTCTCAAGAGTCTTCTCCAGCACCGCAGTTCAAAAGCATCAATTCTTCGGTGATTAGCTTTCTTCACAGTCCAACTCTCACATCCATACATGACCACGGGAAAAACCATAGCCTTGACTAGACGGACCTTGGTTGGCAAAGTAATGTCTCTGCTTTTTAATATGCTATCTAGGCTGGTCATAACTTTCTTTCCAAGGAGTAAGCGTCTTTTAATTTCATGGCTGCAATCAGCATCCGCAGTGATATTGGAGCCCCCAAAAATAAAGTCTGACACTGTTTCCACTGTTTTCCCATCTATTTCCCATGAAGTGATGGGACCAGATGCCGTGATCTTTGTTTTCTGAATGTTGAGCTTCAAGCCAACCTTTTCACTCTCCTCTTTCACTTTCATCAAGAGGCTTTTGAGTTTCTCTTCACTTTCTGCCGTAAGGGTGGTATCATCTGCATATCTGAGGTTATTGATATTTCTCCCAGCAATCTTGATTCCAATTGTGCTTCTTCCAGCCCAGCGTTCCTCATGATGTACTCTGCATAGAAGTTAAATAAGCAAGGTGACAATATACAGCCTTGACGTACTCCTTTTCCTATTTGGAACCAGTCTGTTTTTCCATGTCCAGTTCTGACTGTTGCTTCCTGACCTGCATACAGGTTTCTCAAGAGTCAGGTCAGGTGGTCTGGTATTCCCATCTCTTTCAGAATGTTCCACAGTTTATTGTGATGCACACAGTCAAAGGCTTTGGCATAGTCAATGAAGCAGAAATAGAAATAGAATAGAAATAGAAATAGAGTTCTGGAACTCCCTTGCTTTCTCCATGATCCAGCGGATGTTGGCAATTTGATCTCTGGTGCCTCTGCCTTTTCTAAAACTTGCTTGAACATCTGGGAGTTCATGGTTCACATATTGCCAAAGCCTGGCTTGGAGAAATTTGAGCATGACTTTACTAGCATGTGAGATGAGGGCAATTGTGCGGTAGTTTGAGCATTCTTTGGCATTGCCTTTCTTTGGGATTGGAATGAAGACTCTCCTTTTCCAGTCCTGTGGCCACTGCTGAGTTTTCCAAATTTGCTGGCATATTGAGTGCAGCACTTTCACAGCATCATCTTTCAAGATTTGAAATAGCTCAACTGGAATTCCATCACCTCCACTAGCTTTGCTCGTAGTGATGCTTTCTAAGGCCCACTTGACTTCACATTCCAAGATGTCTGGCTCTAGGTCAGTGATCACATTATCGTGACTATCTTGGTCGTGAAGATCTTTCTTGTACAGTTTTTCTGTGTATTCTTGCCACCTCTTCTTAATATCTTCTGCTTCTGTTAGGTCCATACCATTTTTGTCCTTTATCGAGCCCATCTTTGCATGAAATGTTCCCTTGGAATCTCTAATTTTCTTGAAGAGATCTTTTGTTTTTCCTATTCTGTTGTTTTCCTCTATTTCTTTGCATTGATCCCTGAGGAAGTCTTTCTTATCTCTCCTTGCTATTCTTTGGAACTCTGCATTCAGATGCTTATATCTTTCCTTTTCTCCTTTGCTTTTTGCTTCTCTTCTTTTCACAGCTATTTGTAAGGCCTCCTCAGACAACCATTTTGCTTTTTTGCATTTCTTTTCCATGGGGATGGTCTTGGTCCCTGTCTCCTGTACAATGGTAAATTCATGTAAATCCCACCACTCTATTCCAAAGTGTGTTCCTTGGATTATCAGTTCTGGGGATGTTTGTAGGTGTTGCCCAGAAAAGGAATATATGACCAGATAATTTTGGACTCACTAGGTTAGCAGGTTTCCTCTGCAGGAGTTTCTTAAAATGTCTCATTTGTCGATGTGCATTGTAACTCCAAGAAAGAAAGGTGACCTGCAGGTTTTACAAATGTATTTAACCACTGAACGGTGATATTACTTGAGAATATTTTAGGACTACTTCGCAATGGGGTATACTTTGAAAAACATGAGAATCTCCTCTACAGATGTGTCATTCAGATTTTTACAATATCATTTGGCACTTAAAAAAATAAAGATAAAAAACTTTTATCTTGCTGTTTACTCATTCGGAAACCTGCCATCGTTTTCCACATCCACCATGTGTCCTGAACTGCTCACTGGTTACCTCAAAACTGTATCTTTCTGCCATTTGTTCATCTAATGTTTTTACTCTTGAAATTTTATGTGTGTGTTTGCTCAGTCGTGTCCGACTCTTTGAAACCCCATGGACTGTAGCTTGCCAGGCTCCTCTGTCTATGGAGTTTGGGCAGGAATACTGGAATGGGTTGCCATTTCCTACTCGAGGGGATCTTCCCAACCCAGGGATCGAACTTGCATCTCTGGCATCTCCTGCGTTGGTAGGCAGATTCGTTACTACAGAAATTATACTTCCCTTCAAAGTGGCTATGACAGGAAATATATATATATATATATATATATATATATATATATATAGTGAGAGGGAGAAAAGAAATTCATTATCTAAATCTTAACAAACAGAAAACCCAAAGCATACTGAGGAAAGCCTTGCAAGTACCATGGCTCAGGTACTCTGTGTTGTGTCCAGGTATCAGGAAACTCTAATGAGGCCATCTCAGCAATCCCTCTGCAGACTCTCTTCCCAGTGGCCAGAACTGGACATGTCCTCACAGGGATGGACTGATCACTCTTCTGTTTAATACTGTTCACGTCGTCCCCCTCACCCACCAAAACCCACCACTACTTTAAAGAAAAGATTGACTTTTCCGTCCCGTAGGAGGAGATCAGAGTGTTCAGTTAAACCTCTGATTAAGGAGGAGAATGGGTCCCAGACCCCAGCCAGTGCCAACAGAACATTAGCTCCCAAGAAAAACAGTCTTCAGGTGCTTAAGATCACTGGCTTTTCTCTTAAATTTTGGTCTTCTGCAAAGTCAACATAGAACCACCAACACATAGTAAGAACAACAGAACTTTGTGCATATAACAGAACTTTTTACCTGTCTTTACTTATAGCATATTCTGTGGTAGACAAAAAAACATGTAAACCCATTGGAACTGGAAAAGCCTTCATTAAAAAAAAAATTATTTATCTGTCTGGTTCCACTGGGCCTTAGTTGTGGTATGTGGGATCCAACCATCCCAGTTTGGGGATTGCTGTCTCCCCCTCACTGTCTCTCTCCCCATCAAAACTGCTATTTCTGCCCCTCTCTCCTTGGCTTAGTCCCTCTTTCAGATTTACTAACCATCCTCTCAGCATAGTTTCAACAAGAAGCACGATCAGTTCTGAAAACATAAGTGAGAATAACAGGGAAGGCAGGTTATGTAAAGGCAACATCTGCTTTGGGTATTATGACACAGTATTCACCAAAGACACGTATTGTGGATTGAACTGTGTCCCCAAAAGATATGCTGAAGTCCCTAATCTCCACTACCTGTGAATATGACCTTATTTGAAAATAAGTGCTTTGCAGATACAATTAAGTTAAAATGAGGTCATAGTGGATAGTGAAAGTCGCTCAGTCATGTCCAACTCTTTGTGACCCAGGCCAGAATACTGGAGTGGGTAGGAAGAATACTGGAGTGGGTTGCCATGTCCTTCTCCAGGATTTTCTCAACCCAAGAATTGAACCTGGATCTCCCACCTTGCAGGCAGATGCTTTATCAGCTGAGCCACCAGAGAAGCCCAAGAATAGTGAAGTGGGTAGCCTATCCCTTCTCCAGTAGATCTTTTCGACTCAGGAATCGAACTGGGGTCTCTTGCATTTCAGGCAGATTCTTTACCAGCTGAGCTACCAGGAAAGCCCTAAATCCAATGACGCATATCCCGATAAGAGGATAGAGATTTGGAGACACAGCGGGGAAAAGCCATGTGAAAATGGATTAAAGAATTGGAGTGAGTAACTATTAGGCAAGGAACATTAAGTACTGCCAGCAACCCCTGGAAGCTCTAAAGAGCCAAGGAAGGATTCTTCAAAGAGCATTAAGAGGAAGCATGGTACTGCCCAGCCCTTGATTTCAGATTTCTAGCCTTCAGAACTATAAGAGAACATGTTTCAAACCACTCACTTTATGGTAATTTGTTATAGCATCCCTAAGAAACTATTATACAAGTGAGCGCAAAGGTCTAGCGAGCTGCAAGAAGAAAAGGAAAATAAATAATTAGGGAAGAATAAAACCCAGATTAACTTCCTAACAAATTATCTGGTACATCAGGAAGTTCACACAGGAGTCAGTAACATCTTACAAGTTATCAGTAACTGTGGTTACTTCCAGTTTACAAATATGTATTGAATACCTCTTCTGGGCCACTGGAAGGTAAATAGACCACGACTTTACCCTAAAAGCCATGGAGCTTCCCTGGTGGCTCAGGCAGTAAAGCGTATGCCTATAATGCGGGAGCGCTGGGTTTGATCCCTGGGTTGGAAAGAGCCCCTGGAGAAGGAAATGGCAACCCACTCCAGTACTCTTGCCTGGAAAATCCCATGGACGGAGAAGCTGGTGGGCTATGGGGTTGCAAAGAGTCTATGGGGTTGCAAAAGAGTCAGACATGACTGAGCAACTTCAGTTTCTTACCCTAGAAGGAGTAAAACGCAATGGATGAGCAACAGACATAGGACCACAAGCTCTCGATAAGTGTGTAAGGATACTTTTGAGGTAGAGAGAAAGAATTTAATATGAACTTGAAGGTCTGGAGAACACGTCCTTGAGAAAATCAAGCCTTGGCTGGGGTCCTGCTTGCTGAGTAGGCATTGGACAAGGGAAGGATGGTATAGAGGGCATCTCAGGCATCTAGAGCATAACCAATGCCAAAGGTGTAATACAGCATGTGACGACCAACCGTGTGTTCTGAAAGGGTAAACTTTAATGTGGAGGGTAAGCCCAGAGGGACAAATAGAGACTGGGATATGAAAGGTCTCATGCATCGTGCTAATACAGCTGTCCAGACTTTACAGTGTGAAAACAGGAACTAATGGTGGCTTTTAAACTAAGAGGTCAGGATTTCATTTTGCGTATTTCACTTTACCGTAGAAGATGAACTGGAGAAAGACAAGGCCTCCTGCACAAACACTGGAGTTGGAAATTGGCTGAGTGAGAAGTGATGTCTGACAAGAGGAAGGGTGACGCACACTGAGGCTGAGCCCAGCGCATCCTGCATCACTAGAAACACTCTGGGGACTACTGCTTGGCTAGTGAGTGCCTCTCTCCTCTGTGTTGTGATCTGGTGACAAGCATTCATAGGCTCACGCTAGTTTGAATTCATAGAGTCCCTATTAGTCATCTGAAAGCAGATTATATTAAAGTCTTACAGGTGTCCTCCCTTCTCTAGCCTTTTATAATGGAGTAGGTTAATGGTATTTGTATTTGGCCACTAATCCATATCTCTAGAAAAAGTTAAGATGTAGCACTACATTTTTCTCTAATGAATTCATCCTCATGAACTCTATCCATCATAATATTCTCAAGGAAACAGGCTGAAAACTGAAGGAGACAGAATACAGCTTATCTCAGTGCCAACTATCGATTTCGAATGATCCATCAACCCTTCTTGTGGCAGCAGGTCCTGGGTCACCAGATTGCTAGGCTATCTTTGCATACTGGTCTTGCTGTTCTGCCATGTAGAACTTTCCCATAGCTCTGCTTCTTCATTCACAAAAATTTACACTGTGCTCTCATTCTATCTGTCCAGCCTTGTACCTTCTGATGAATGTCAAGTGCTCCATTAATTTCCCTTTGGCTCCTAGTTCACATCCACATCCACCAGGGCTTCCTTGGTGGCTCAGAGGTTAAAATGTCTGCCTGCAATGCAGGAAACCTGGGTTCGATCCCTGGGTCAGGAAGATCCCCTGGAGAAGGAAACGGCAACCCACTCCAGTATTCTTGCCTGGAGAATCCCATGGACAGAGGAGCTTGGTGTGCTACAGTCCACGGGGTCACAAAGAGTTGGACATGACTGAGTGACTTCACTTCACTTCACATCCAAATAGTATGATTTCCTTGTTGTCTAGTCGCTCAGTTGTGTCTGACTCTTTTGTGACCCCATGGACTGTAGCCCACCAGGTTCCTCTGTCCATGGAATTTCCCATGTGAAAACACTGGAGTGGGTTGCCATTTCCTTCTCCAAGGGATCTTCCCGACCAAGGGATTAAACTTGTGTCTCCTGTATTGGCAGGCAGATTCTTTACCACTGAGCCATCAGGGAAGCCCCCATGATCTCTTTATCTATTCCTAATTTTTCTTGCTGCAGTGTCCATGGGGACATGATGAGACGGACATGACTGAGTGACTGAACTGAACTGAACTGAATTTCTCTTGACATACAACTTCTTGAAAAGACAAGTAAATGGTTGTCCTTTGCTTTGATGGTGAGATACAGAGTAATGCTATTTTCACTGAATACAGTTTTTTATGGAACTTATGTTTACATTAGTTTCAGTCTACTTCTTACAAAAAAGGATCTGCCAGCAGGAGAAATTGTGTGCAGAATTAAAGGATAAATCAATTTTAACCTAGGTGATTTGAGCTACAATAATCCATAAAGAGCCTCAAATTCAAAAAGAACATTTTATCTTCTGTTAACACAATACTTTGCTTTATTCAAGCTAATAAAAAAGTTTATCTTTTTCTATAGTAAGGAAGAATAAGGACTTTTGAGCAGAGTTTTATTTAGTTAAAAAAGAAAATGTACTGTCAAAAGCATAATTTAAATAACATTAATAAAAAGAAATCTGTTTTAGAAACTCTTCTGTCTGTGTCAGAAATTTAACTCCAACTAGCTTAAACAAAATAAAATCCTTACCTTATTCACAACTAGAAATTCAAGGGGTACAGATCAAAGGTGTTGGCTTAAAGCTCAACATTCAGAAAACTAAGATCATTGCATCCGGTTCCATCACTTCATGGCAAACAGATGGAGAAACAGTGGAAACAGTGTCTGACTTTATTTTTGGGGCTCCAACATCACTGCAGATGGTTATTGCAGCCATGAAGTTAAAAGATGCTTACTCCTTGGAAGGAAAGTTATGACCAACCTAGATAGTATATTAGAAAGCAGAGACATTACTTTGTCAACAAAGGTTCGTCCAGTCAAGGCTATGGTTTTTCCAGTAGTCATGTATGGGTGTGAGAGTTGGACTATAAAGAAAGCTGAGCGCCGAAGAATTGATGCTTTTGAACTGTGGTGTTGGAGAAGACTCTTGAGAGTCCCTTGGACTGCAAGGAGATCCAACCAGTCCATCCTAAAGGAGATCAGTCCTGGGTGTTCACTGGAAGGACTGATGCTGAGGCTGAAACTCCAATACTTTGGCCACCTGATGTGAAGAGCTGACTCAGTGGAAAAGACCCTGATGCTTGGAAAGATTGAGGGCAGGAGGAGAAGGGAATGACAGAGGATGAGATGGTTGGATGGCATCACTGACTCAACAGACATGGGTTTGGGTAGACTCCAGCAGTTGGTGATGGACAGGGAGGCCTGGCGTGCTGCGATTCATGGGGTCACAAAGAGTCAGACACGACTGAGTGAACTGAACTGACTGAGATCAAAAACTATAAAAGTCTAAAGTGATCTTATCAGTTGGATATTCCTCTCTTTCCCTCTTTATGCCTTCATCTCTGAGTGCCCCTTCTTCCCATTATTCTCATTTCTTTCTACTAGGAAAATGTTCAGACATGTAGGTGTAAGCACAGAAGCCGATCTTTGCTGGTTGAAATCATTTCAGTTTAAAGGGTAGAAGTAAAGGCATCTCTGTCTAGATAGTCATCTATAAAGTCTGAAAAATATTGAGATCAAGTCTGTTGGGCATCTGATCCATTTCCAAGTGAATCACTATGGATATGTAAGTGGGAGAGAGTGGTTAATCATCCCCTTCAAACTACTCCCAGTAGAAGTAGAGGCACCATGAAAGAAGAGAAATGGTGATATTACCAAAGGGGAGGTGGAGTGCTAAGTTGGGGGAGAGGGGAGACAAAGAAAGGCTTTATTAGTACTCTGACCCCAGCTGGAGACAAGTATGAGAAAAGGTAGAAATTTCTCCCAGCACAGTAAAATCACAAAGAATACAGGAAGACAAACCAAGGAAGCATTCCACCCACTGCTGTGAAAATGGAGACTCGATACAATCCTTGCTCCCAGCCACCGTTTTTTAACAGAGGAATGAACCTGAGTTTACCAAGTCTGTTTTACATACAAACTGAAATGTTTGGTTGTGCATGTTACCCCCTACCATACAAATTATCTTCAATGGATAAAGTTATGGGATAAATGGTTTCTCCAGAATTTTACGGGTACAGGATTCTTTATCCTAACAGTTCTCTGTTATTTCTTAAGGAACACTGTCACTCTCTTACTCATTTATATATCAAGTTAAAAAAAATAGACAAAGGACCAACTTATTAGTCTCTGCTTCTTCTGGTACATCTTCCTAGTGCCAGAAAAGATACTTCTAGCCTCCACATCATCAGAATACTAACTTCATACCATTCATAAGAGACAGCATATTTTGTATTGATTTCTAGCTAAATGTTATAGTTTTACATATCCTATATAGAAAATTTTTGAAGAACATCTACTAAAACGAGCAGTAATAGCTAATTTTGAGCAACCACTATGAGTCGAATTATATGCTAATTCTGGGTATATAAACATATATTTATATATTTGTATAGATGTGTATATATGTATATGTATTTGTGTGTGTATTGCTTGAAATATACCTAAAAGATAGCTATGTCCCATTTTTAGATGAAAAAACTGTGGGTCCAAAGGCAGAATTATCTTGTCTATGATTAACTGCTGATGAGAGGCAGAACTGAGATTTGAACGCCTGTATGTGTTGCCCCAAAGCTCCTAGAACAGTTGGGTCGGGGCATGATTAGAGAGACACAAGTTAATGGCTATGGCTGCAGTTCAAGAAGATCATGGCTTCAACTGTGGTGATGCAGGGAACATGGAGAAAACTAAAGTGGATTTAAGGATACTATACGTTAGCATCAACAGACCTTGACATGAAAGTTGAGCTCTGCTCTATTCACAGTGTTCCAGCCTTTTGTAAGTCCCTAGAAAACACATCTTGTGTGAGGATAAATGTTGGGGAGGAAGATGTTATAGGCTGCTTTGAGAATTTAACCTTCTTCTTTTGAAGAACCTCTCCTAAATCAGATAAGCTGGGAAAGGACACTAGTAACTCAATGTCTTAGGCAATCACTCTCTTAACGAGCACAGGAAAACTTAGGAGAGGAAGAAAGCTCTGGTCATGCCATTCCTTCAGGGCTTAGACTGAAAGACAAAGTATTGGGGAAGGAAATTTTGAGATTAAACAATTAGTATCTTTGGGGGTAATGAACCTGAGACAGAACAGAAATTCCCCCAATTCCACTAACTTTAAGCCCCAAAAGATATTTGAGTCCCTGGCCTGGATCACCATGAACTCAGTGTTCCCTTTCATATTTGCCTATTACTTTTGGCTCCAGGTTGCCTATGAATATGTAGATACTCTCACTAAACTTCTAACCTTTCAGATAATGAATGCAAATTTAAACACAGATTTTACTTATTGAAAGGCATTAATCATTTTAAACTGTATTAATGAATAACTAATTAACGTTGGGGAAATCTTGTTAGATTTCCAAAATCAAATTTAACTTTTATACGACAATGATACTCAGTCATCCATTAAACTGGTAGTAATTGTCTATTAGTCTAGTGACATTCAGTGCCACAGAAAGGTTGTACATTAAATGGCTTCTATTCTGGGGACCATCTCCAGACTAGAAATGAAAAAACAAAATAAAAGAATTTGAGTTGTGTATGTATAGACTAGAGTCAAGATTGACAGCACCAATGTAAGATGTAGCATAGTTCCTTCCACAAACATTTTCTTCCTCCTTCGCTCTTGACCATACTTCTCTCCCTACCTCCTCCTCCTGCCCTTCCTCTTTCTTTCTCTGTCCTTCTAGTCTTCCATTCTCTTTTCCCTTTTCCCTTCATTAAAAAAAAAAAAAAAAAAAGAACATTTCCTTATATTCTTTCCAAAATAATCCAGTAGAGGGCGAATGTTCTTTGCTTACACTTTATAAATCTTTAGGAGAGTGAGTTTAAGTAAACCCTGTTTTCCTCTTTCTTTCTGTACAAGTAGAGGATTTTCACGTTTTCCTAGGTTCCTGAATGTCCCCTCTTTTCTTGCAGTCATCCGTGGTTAACAAACTTACATAAACACACCAAGAAACGATGATCTTTTTTTTTGTTTTTTCATTAGCAATTTGTTTATTGCTTCTAAATAAAAATGTGCTCCAAGAGACATATTAAAAAAAAAAAAAACAGTTAAAGATGAAGTAATCCCCATATCTAATTTTATGTTGCTATAAAACTCCTTCCTGGAAATGTATAAGTAAACATCATATAGTAAAGTTGGAAAATCAAAGTCATAAATTAATAGTGAACAAGCAGAGACAAAGCAGCACTAAAAACGTAGTTGCCTTAAAGCTTATAAAAGTTATGGCTCAATTTTAATCAGTATAATGTGGTTGCGTTGTATTTATGTATAAGCAGTAGTTTTACCCTATTCAGAGAATGCTTCTGGGAGATACACTGTGAAATTACATGTGAAATTGCCAGAAGCTCTGGGTCAACAAAATTCTTTTTCACTAATGCTTACATTAGAGAAAATATAGTATACCTTTATGTTTCTCATTTTAAAAAGAATAAAGAAAATTAAATAATTTTTAAGAGAAATCACCTAGTCATTTCACTCTCCAGTTCTCCTTGATGACTATTTCATACTTCCTCCTGTCTTTGCAAATCCCTAACATTCCTTTCCCTATGACATTAAAGCAGTCAGAAAAAAACTAGAAAAGCTCCATCCATTCCAGCCATTGCATCAACACATCTCAGAAGGTCTACACCCACATGTTCGTTCTTACCTCCAGTTTCTATTGATTTTTTCCTTCTTCCACCAAAATCCAGCCCCTCCTTTTGTACTCTGGATTCTAAAGTGTGTGTGTGTGTGTGCACACGTGTGTACTTGTGTGTGTGTTAGTCACTCAGTCATGTCCAACTCTTTGCAACCCCATGGACTGTAGCTCTCCAGGTTCTTCTGCCTATGGAATTCTCCAGGTTAGAATACTGGAGTGGGTTGTCATTCCCTTTTCCAGGGGATCTTCCCAACCCAGGGATTGAACCTGGGTCTCCTGTATTGCAAGAAGATTCTTTACCATCTTAAGCCATCTGGGAAGCCCATTCTGAAGTGTACTTATCTCTATTTCTCAAACACTCCACGCTTGTTCTTATCTCACAGGTTTAGTGTTCAGTATTACCTTACCAAGAAACCTCCTTTTTCCAGATTACCACACTATCCCCTGCTCACCTTGCTCATAGGTATAACCTCAGTACCCCACTTCATATGTTGCTTCCTCCACAGAAGCAAACCTGATGTCCACTAGCTTGCATTATGTCTCCACAGCACTCTTCTATAAACTAGCATATATTTTTTAAAAAAATTGTACATATTATATATCACCCCACCCTAGAATAAGCTCAGTGATGACAAGTGTTATTCATTTTGTCTTTTATTCACTGATCTATGTTGCCAGTTTCTAACACAGATCGTGGACACTATAGATGGTTTAAAATATTGCTGAATGAATAAATTAGTATCCGCATGTACTCGTGTTTAATACATACCAATGGAATTGCTGGATCTGCTGGCAGACCCATTTAAAATTTGAGAGTTCTTATAAATTCTCTAAAATGATCAAACCATTTTAAAGTCTTATAAATAGTATGAGACTATGTGCTTCTCTGCAATTTAATAAACAGTTTTCATAGCTAAGTTTTAAAAGTCTTTGCCAGTCTAATAGCCCAAACAAGTCTTAATTTGCATTTCCTATATTGGTTGTTGGGTTGAGCTTATTTTCCTGTCTTTGCCGGTGATATGTATTTCTTAATGAGTAGCCTGATTTTCTCAGAGAAGGCAATGGCACCCCACTCCAGTACTCTTGCCTGGAGAATCCCATGGACGGAGGAGCCTGGTAGGCTGCAGTCCATGGGGTCACTAAGAGTCGGACATGACTGAGCGACTTCTCTTTCACTTTTCACTTTCATGCACTGGAGAAGGAAATGGCAACCCACTCCAGTATTCTTGCCTGGAGAATCCCAGGGACAGAGGAGCCTGTTGTGCTGCTGTCTAAGCGGTCGCACAGAGTCGGAGACGACTGACGTGACTTAGCAGCAGCAGCAGCAGCCGCCTGATTTTCTAGGCAATCTTTAAGAATTACAGACTTACCATTTTGTCCCTTATATATGCTAAACATGTGACCAGTATTGAAATAAGCAGGACTCTAGGGGGTTAATTCATTTTCACTCTTGCTTTCTCTTTACTTAAATGAAACTTGTTCTTCCCTAGCTGCTGGGTGAAAAATTGGGTAACTTCATTTCTAGCCATGTTTAGGTAACACCAATAGCATAGATTTAGTAAAGCATACAAATAGTACAGATTTGGAAAATGCAAACAGTGTATAGATAGTATGGGAATAGCACAGATTTAGAAAGTGCACTTTCTCATTTGATACTCAAAATTCTGAAACTGGCTTGAAGGTTGAGCCTATCTGGGCTCTGTCTGAGCTGTACAGGGAAGACACAGAAAAAAAGGGATGTGGCTGGCTTTTGCATTCTTTCTTCTATTCTCTCAGCTTTACTAACTTTAATTTCTAGCCCCTGTAGGGCTGAGGTATTGGAGGGAGGAGGAAGGGAATGAAGGGGACAGGGGTTAGCAAAATGCCCTTAACTGAAAGATACTGCAGTAAGATGAGGTGGAGTTTTCTCTTCTCGGCAGACAATTAGACTCTCACATGGGGCTTGCATGGATTCTGTTGGGCTCTCTCATCTCTTTTTTAAAATGTTTATTTATTTTTGGTTTTGTGGGTCTTCGTTGCTATGCGCGGGGACTACTCTCTAGCTGCGGTTTGCGGGCTTCTCAGTGCAGTGGCTTCTCTTCTTACAGAGCCAGAACACTGGCTCTTGGGTGCATGGGCTTCAGTAGTCGTGGCACATGGTTTCAGTGCTTGGGGCTCGTGGGCTCTAGAGGATGGGCTCAATAGTTGTCCCGCATGGGCTTGGTTGCTCTGAGGCATGTGGAATCTTCCCGGACCAGGGTTTGATCCCGTGTCTCCTGCGTTGGCAGTTGGATTCTTAAGCACTGACCCACCAGTGAAGTCCTGGCCTTCTCATCTTTTGACCTGTGTGAATGCCTGGGAATCCTGCAGTAACTCAGCTCCAGTTACTTTCCAGTAAGGTTTGATTGACCTTTGTGGACAGGTCCTGAAACGCCTTTACTCAACCTATTTCCAAACCAGATCCTGGTCACTCAGGAGTCAGACACATTCTGGGAGAACAAACTAAACCTAATGCAACAGCAACTTCTGTGATGGCTCACAAGCCCACTTCTCAACCTTGACATTTCTCAGGACAGAATCAGGCACAATTGTCTCTTGAAAGTGCAATGGACATTTTGCAGGTTCTCCTCTTGAGCCACCAGTCTTCTCAGTGGTCTTGAGAAGTGTGTTTTCTTATGAAGGAGACCAGAGTGGGATTTTTCAGTACTGCAAGAGTTCATTTGAGATATCCTTTTTATAAATAAGAGTTTCCCTTGTGGCTCAGACAATAAGGAATCTGCCTGCAATGGATCCCTGGGTTGGGAAGATCTCTTGGAGAGGGACTGGCTACCCACTCCAGTTTTCTTGCTTGGAGAATTCCATGGACAGGGGAGCCTGGCAGACCACAGTCCACGGAGTCGCAAAGATCTGACTATAACTTAGTGAGTTTCCCAAGTGGTGCTTGTGGTAAAGAACCCGCCTCCAGTGCAAGAGATTTAAGAGCTGAGGGTTTGGTCCCTGGGTCAAGATGATCTCCTGGAGGAGGGCGTGGCAACCCACTCTCATATTCTTGCCTGGAGAATCGCATGAACAGAGGAGCCTGGTGGGCTACAGTCCATAGAGTCACAAAATTAACTTGTCTTTTTTGCTGTATTTTCATCCCATCACATCTTAAAATTTTTATACAATTAAATGTTTCAATATTTTCCCTGTGGTGTGTATCTTATTTAACAACATCATGTCTAACTCAAGGTAATAAAATACCCCTATTTCCTTCTATATATTTTATTGACTAGTCTATTTATAGATAAATACTGATTCCATCTGTGATTTATTTTGATACATTTTGTAATGTAGGTCATCTAATTTTATTTTTTCCTAAATGAAAGCCAACCGCTGTCAAAATGGCTGTGCTTTCCCTACCAATGAGAAATGCCATGTTTATCACATATTTAATTCCTGAGTAGGTTTCAAATCTGATCAAGCAGGTATTTTTTTCCTTAGTGAATAATGGGTATTATATATTTTAAAAGGCCAGATAATCTAATTACTGAACTGAGCAACATGTCTCTTTTATATGTTTCCATAAATTCTATAGAATAGTCAACAGTCATTATTCTAGGCACCTTAATCATTTTCTGGCTTTTTTATAAGCTTAAAAATAGGATAATATATCGGCTTAGGCCTTTGGAAAACCATTAAATCATTTAAATTTATAAATTTATACATTATTCTTTTTTATCTTCCCTTATTATGACAATATATTTTTAAAAAATTTTAGACAATCTACAGAATGGGAGAAAATATTTGCAAACAGTGCAACCAACAAGGGGTTAATTTCTAAAAATTACAAACAGCTTAAACAGCTGAAATATCAAAAAAATAAACAACCTAATAAAAAAATAGGCAGAAAATCTGCATAGACATTTCTCCATAAAAGACATACTTACAGCCAATAAGCACATGGAAAAGATGCTTAATGTTGCTAATTATCAGAGAAATACAAATCAAAACTAAAACAAGGTATCATTTCACACCTGTTAGAATGGCCATCATAAAAAAGTCAACAAATAATAAATAATAAATTATTTAAGTAATAAATAAATAAAACCTAAAGAGGTTATGGAGAAAAAGGAACCTTCCTGCACCCTTGGTAATATAAATTATCAACGTGAATTTCACGGGGCACTATGGAGAACAGTATGGAGGTTTTTAAAAAACTAAATACAGAGTTATCATATGATCCAGAGATCCCACTCTTGGGCATATATCTGGAAAAGACAAAACCTCTAATTCAAAGAAAATGTATGTATGGTTCACAGCAGCACTATTTGCAATAGTCAAGACATGGAAGCAACCTAAGTGACCATGGACACATGAGTGGATAAAGAAGATGTGATTACACGCACACACACAATGGAATATTACTCAGCCATAAAAAGTTTGAAATAATGTCATTTGAAGCAACATGGATGGACCTAGAGATTATCACATTAAGTGAAATAAAGCAGATAGAGAAAGACAAATATATGAAATCACTTACATGTGGAATCTTAAAAAGTACTGATACAAATGAATTTATTTACAAAACAGAAATAGACTCACAGACATTAGAAACAAATTTATGGTTACCAAAAGGGAAAGCAGGGGGAGAGATAAATGAGGGATTTGGGATTAACAGATACACAATACTATATGTAAAAATAGAAAAGCATGACCTACTGTATAGCACAGGGAACTATATTCAGTATCTGTAATAACATATAATGGAAGGATTCTGAGAAGGAATCTATCCATATAGCTAACTGAATCACTTTGCTGTATACCTAAAACATTGTAAATCAACTGTACTTCAGCAAAAAAAAAAAAAAAATCTGAGCCAACTGTCATTGTAAAACATAGCCCTAATTAAAGTCTCATATCCATTTCCAAACATTATACTCAATAAGATAAAATTTATCCATTACAAGCTGCCTATTTTAAAATTAGCTTTATGCAAGAAAATTATGTATGACCTACTATTTCATCCCAAATATTACATAGTTTAATAAATGTCAACTCTGCACTTCTTTGACATTATATCTACATTTGGTTTGAAAGACCAAAAGGAAAAAAAAAAAAACTGATTTCAACAAATTTGTCTCAAATTCAGCTGAGTCTGCTGAGTTGTGATAATGGAATGACATGATGAAATGACACAAATATTGTTATAGCTGCAATAAATAGGATTGTGTTTTCCCCTGAGGAGGGAAAAAACAGAAGCTAGCAATATCAGAAAATTTTATTTTTGTCAGTTTCATTCTGCAGGTAGCTTTTATATGTTTTTATATTTTAAAATATGATACACAATGAATGCACTGAGCAGTCCATACCTAGCCCAGTAGTTAAAAAAAGAAACAGCACCAATTTCCCTTTTATAGACTACTATAAAGAAAGTTCTCCTTAGATTACAAACATAATGAGAATATTGCACAGCATGCTGTCAACTGCACGTTTGTCTAATAACAAATCCTTCTAAGGATGAAGAGTTAATTAAAAATTACCTAGCAATCTGTTACCTAGAAGTTTGAGGTCAAGCTTGGAGGATAAAAACTGGAAAATTCCTCTATCATAGACTTGAATTACCATATGGTTTCAGGAGATACATATTTGATGGCTGACTGCATATTTTTCAAAGGAAATATAAAAAAAAATTTAGGAAAGCCTTGTGGTCAGACGAGTCAAACCTAGTTCTTCAATAATCTCATTTAAATTCAGGTGAAAGTGCAGAGTTCAAGAGATCTTACTTCCCTGACCAGGGATTGACCCATACCCTCGGGGGTGACAACTCAGAGTCCCAGCTTCTGGACCACAAGGGAATTCCAAGAGACACTGGTTTGATGATTAGAGGAAGGTGAAGAAGAGAAGGGTAATGACAGTAGGCAGGCCAATTCCAATTTTTTTTTTATTCTTTTTTTAAAAAATTTATTTATTTTAATTGGAGGCTAATTACTTTACATTATTGTATTGGCTTTGCCATACATTGACATGAATCTGCCCCGGGTGTACATATGTTCCCCATCTTGAAGCCCCCCCCCCCACCTCCCTCCCCATCCCATCCCTCTGGTTCATCCCAGTACACCAGCCCCGAGCATCCTGTATCATGCATCGAACCTGGACTGACGATTCGTTTCACATATGCTAATATACATGTTTCAATGCCACTCTCCCAAATCATCCCACCCTTACCCTCTCCAACAGAGTCCAAAAGACTGTTCTATACATCTGTGACTATTTTGCTGTCTCGTATACAGGGTTATCGTTATCATCTTTCTAAATTCCATATATATGCGTTAATATACTGTATTGGTGTTTTTCTTTCTGGCTTACTTCTTCATACACATTTAAACCTGACATGTTTTAATAAGTTAAGACACTTTCTTATTGCTTCTTTTCTTTCTTTCTTTCTTTTTTTAATGAAATAAAAGTCCATCAGTTCATCTACAGTCTCTTCTTGTACAGAATCAGAGGAGAAATTGGTGCCTCAAAGAAACTTTGGTCATTGTTAATGGTGTTCCATGAGCTATCAGACCTCCACACACATAACAACTGTCTGCTCTCTCTGCCCTCTGACTCCTGTGCTCCATCCAACCAGATAGCTGTCTTGGGCCTTCCTGTCAAGTTAAACTCATGGATCTGATCTGTGTTGGTCCTGCTATCCAAATGTTTTTCAATTACAGAGGATAGTGAAAAGGTTGGCTTGAAGCTCAACATTCAGAAAACTAAGATCATGGCATCTGGTCCCATCACTTCATGAGAAATAGATGGGGTAACAGTGGAAACAGTGTCAGACTTTATTATTTTGGGCTCCAAAATCACTGCAGATGCTGATTGCAGCCAGGAAATTAAAAGACGCTTACTCCTTGGAAGGAAAGTTATGACCAACCTAGATAGTATATTAAAAAGCAGTGACATTACTTTGCTAACCAAGGTCTGTCTAGTCAAGGCTATGGTTTTTCCCGTGGTCATGTATGGATGTGAGAATTGGACTGTGAAGAAGGCTGATTGTCGAAGAATTGATGCTTTTGAACTGTGGTGCTGGAGAAGACTCTTGAGAGCCCCTTGGACTGCAAGGAGATCCAACCAGTCCATTCTAAAGGAGATCAATCCTAGGTGTTCATTGGAAGGACTGATGTTAAAGCTGAAACTCCAATACTTTGGCCACCTCATGAGATGAGTTGACTCACTGGAATAGACTCTGATCCTGGGAAGGATTAGGGGTGGGAGGAGAAGGGGCGACAGAGAATGAGATGGCTGGATGGCATCACCAACTCGATGGACATGAGTTTGAGTGAACTCCGGGAATTGGTGATGGATAGGGAGGCCTGGTGTGCTGTGATTCATGGGGTTACAAAGAGTCGGACACGACTGAACGACTGAACTGAACAGGAAGAATGCAGGTTAGAGACAGGTGTAAAAGCCATAATCTTAAGGGAAGAGGACTGATAGTAGTTATTTTGTATTTAATAAATGCCAATGATTGTGCTAAGTGCTTTGTGTGACTCATTACAGCATCTGATGCAGTAAGCACTCTTTTTAAAAATCAAATTGTATACATATATATATATATATATATATATATACACACACACACACACACACACATACATACATATAAAACACTTTTAAATTTGTATTGGAGTATAGCCAATTAACAATGTTGTGATAGTTTCAGGTAGACAGCAAAGGGACTCAGTCATACACATAAACATATACATTCTTCCCCACATTCCCCTCCTATCCAGGCTGCCACATAACATTGAGCTGTGTTCCCTAGAGGTAAGGACTCTTATTATTGCCACTTTTTGAAAGTGGGGAGGCAGAGTCCGGCGCCATGACGCATCACGCCAACAGCAGCCGGATGGCCATGGAGGTCGAAGAGACGATGGAATGCCTTCAGGAGTTACCTGAACATCATAAAATGATCCTGGACCGATTGAATGAACAGCGAGAGCAGGACCGGTTTAATGACATCACCCTGATTGTCGACGGACACCATTTTAAGGCCCACAAGGCTGTTTTGACTGCTTGCAGCAAGTTCTTCTATAAATTCTTTCAGGAGTTTACTCAGGAACCTTTGGTGGAGATAGAAGGTGTTAGTAAAATGGCCTTTCGTCATTTGATTGAGTTCACATATACAGCAAAGTTAATGATACAAGGAGAAGAAGAAGCCAATGATGTATGGAAAGCAGCAGAGTTTCTACAGATGCTAGAAGCTATCAAAGCCCTTGAAGTCAGAAAGTCTTGTCTTTTTCAGCATCCTGTTCTTGGTTGCCAATATCTGGCAAGATCCGTGAGGAATCAGAGATGTTACCCTACTTGCAAGCCAGCAAATTATCCTGCTATGATTTCACGGATGCTGATAGAAGATAACAGGACTCGTAGAAACAAAGAAAACTCAGCTCCACTAGAGGAAAATACCACAGGGAAAAGTGAAGCAAAAAAAAGAAAGATTGCAGAAACTTCAAATTTTATCACTGAGTCGTTGCCATCTGCAGAATCTGAACCTGTTGAAATTGAGGTGGAGATTGCCGAAGGCACAATCGAAGTGGAAGATGAAGGCATCGAAACGGAGGAAGTGGCTTCTACCAAGCAGTCCATAAAGTACATTCAGAGCACAGGTTCCTCTGATGATTCCGCTCTGGCATTGTTGGCAGATATTACCAGCAAGTACCGCCAAGGCGATAGAAAAGGGCAGATTAAAGATGACGACGGCTGTGCATCTGACCCCACAAGCAAACAGGTAGAAGGAACACATGAAATCACACTCCACTGAGAGTTTCAAGTGTGAAATATGCAATAAAAGGTATCTTCGGGAGAGCGCGTGGAAACAGCACCTCAGTTGTTACCACCTTGAAGAAGGTGGAGTCAGTAAGAAGCAGAGAACTGGGAAAAAAATACACATATGTCAGTACTGTGAGAAGCAGTTTGACCACTTTGGACATTTTAAAGAGCATCTTCGAAAACATACAGGTGAAAAACCTTTTGAATGTCCAAATTGTCATGAACGATTTGTTAGAAATAGTACCCTCAAATGTCACTTGACTGCATGCCAGACTGGAGTGGAAGCAAAAAAGGGGAGAAAGAAGCTGTATGAATGTCAGGTCTGTAATAGTGTGTTTAACAGCTGGGACCAGTTCAAAGATCACCTGGTGATACACACTGGAGATAAACCCAACCATTGTACTCTGTGTGACTTGTGGTTTATGCAAGGAAATGAATTAAGGAGGCATCTCACTGATACTCATAATATTTTAGAGCGCCTGGTAACTGAAGAAGTTCTTTCAGTAGAAACACGTGTGCAAACTGAACCTGCGACGTCAATGACTATTATCGAACAAGTTGGGAAGGTGCATGTGTTACCACTGCTCCAGGTTCAGGTGGATTCAACACAAGTGACTGTGGAACAGGTCCATCCAGATCTGCTCCAGGACAGCCAAGTGCACGAGTCACACATGAGTGAGCTTCCAGAGCAGGTCCAGGTAAGTTATCTAGAAGTGGGGCGAATTCAGACTGAAGAAGGTACTGAAGTCCATGTAGAGGAACTGCATGTTGAGCGGGTAAATCAGATGCCAGTGGAGGTACAGACTGAGCTTCTAGAAGCAGACTTGGATCAAGTGACCCCTGAAATCATGACCCAAGAGGAGAGAGAGCCTACCCAAGCAGATGCTGCTGAGGCTGCTACAGCAGAACACGAAGATGCGGAGGGTTTAGAGACCAAATCAACAGTGGATTCCCAAGCTGAAAAGGCAGGAAATGAGAACAGAACACCTATGCCAGTTTTAGAATGAAATAACAAATGCATTTATTTTTAAATTTATGTGTTGGGTTTTTGAACTGATGATGGGCAGTGTGACTGTCCGTATGCTAACAGACATGTGGACCAAAGTTAAACTCTTTCCTGTTGTGCTGAACTGTTTCTATGGAAACAGACTGATTTCCCCCCCCACCCCCAACTTTGCCACAGAGGAGGGATCTTTCCCATAAGTGAATGGGAAGCTTTGAGAAGTATATTTCTGGAAAACTTAAATGGATTATATTCTTATTATATAGTTGGGTACGAATGTATATTTTCATTGTGGTAAGAGTTCTTACTGTCCCTGGTCATGTCCTTCCTCAAGTTTTTTTTCCCCCATGTTGTAAAATCAAATGTAAAATCATTAGAATACAAGTTTATGTATTCTGATGCATGTTAGAAAATTTGAATATATAGGAAATAAGACTGCATGAAGAAAAGTGCGTTGTTACTGTGCAGTTAAATTTTGGCTTCTGGCTTCCTTTAGTTTGAACAACATTCTTGTCTGCCCTGATTGATAGTCATAGATGTCATCTCTGCAACAGAAACAGTGGTGGTGGCAAATTTCTAGAATGTTTAAAAAAAAACACACACCCATGTGCCTTTTCAAAACCAACTAAACTTCTATAAAGCATCTCTAGTTCTTTCAAAATTTGTGTTGTAAGCAGTGTAGGTGATGCTTTAGTACTTTATATATTTTTTCTTGTAATGACAGCTACCAATTCTTTTTCACTTAGGTTGAGAAATTTCGTTTAATGGCAGCTGAAGGGCCATTTTCAATTGGGAAAATTCATTTATATTAGTGGTAAACTTTATTTTGATGAAAAGTTGCACTAGTATTTTACCACCAGATGAAAACAAGATGAGCATCATTTAAAAATTAATGTATTTAAAATAAACTACAGAGAAAAACATGTATATAATATATCAGGCTTTGTTTTGAATGAATCTTTTCCCCCAATCCTTAATGTAAAGATCTTGTGCTATAACTTTTAAAGCCATACAAATAAGAGTGCTAAACTGTGGACTTAAAAGTAGGTATGTAAATATTTTTAATCAGTATTACTTGGAAAATAAAATATAACAACTACAGAAAATAAACCAATATGCTATTTTCTTTACCTGTTAAATATTGGGAGATATTTACATTTTTAAAGTAAACTTTAAAATTATGAAAAAAAAAAAGAAAGTGGGATACAACTCAAGGTGTCATAACTTATCAAAAGGACAGCCTGGGACCCTTGCTCTGAAACATATTCTCCTGCTTCTCCCATGTCCTTGGGAACTGAACTGTACGAAAAGGATGCTATCTCCCACTTCTGTATTCTTTGGGTCAAAGTACAGAGAGGCCCAGGACAAAAAGTAAGTGGTTAAATGCTACTTTCTGAAGGTAAGGACAAAGGCAAGAGTAATTATGACTCCCAGTTTGTTGAAAGAAGATAGAGATGGGTGGGTAGGGGATAAACTACTTGAGCAATCCAGTGATGCTAACCAAATTACTTCAGCGCTCAGGCATCTTATTATGCCAGGATACTTTATAAATTTCACAGACTAGAAGATTTCAGAGTCCAGAAAAAGTTTCAGAGGTAATACCATTTTCACAACAAAGGCTCAGAGTCTGAGTTGAAGAATGATGGAGATAGAATTGACACCAAATTCAAGACAGATTTGTAACTTTTCAGTATCCACCTAAATTGAGAAAATATTTGGAGTAATGTTGTACAGGACTTTGACAAAATAAAATAAGAGAAACAAAGAATAAAGAGATATGAAAACTGACATTTTATAACATTTTGCTTTAGAAATTTTGACTAGTGATTCAGATAGAAAGGAAGAATTTGCCTGACCCTGTAAGCTCTACTGGGATAAGACAGAATATCATTATTTGGACTTATTCTTTCATTCGACACATATTTTTCAAAGGCTGTCTAGGTGTTGGGAATAAAATTGTAAACAAGACAGATACATTTTTTGGTTTTGTGAAATTATAGTAAGAGTGACAGGTAATAAACCAGTAATTGATGAAACAAAATATGATATGGTGGTTAGAAGATAGATAACAATAAATGCAAAGCTTTGGTAGATAATAAATGGAAATTTATTTGAGAGTTGAGGCTATCTGAGTTCAGTTCAGTTCAGTTCAGTTGCTCAGTCATGTCCGACTCTGCGACCCCATGAATCACAGCACGCCAGGCCTCCCTGTCCACACCAACTCCTGGAGTTCACTCAAACTCATGTCCATTGAGTCGGTGATGCCATCCAGCCATCTCATTCTCTGTCGTCCCCGTCTCCTCCCGCCCCCAATCAGAGTCTTTTCCAGTGAGTCAACTTGTTGTATGAGGTGGCCAAAGTATTTGAGTTTCAGCTTTAGCAGCAGTCCTTCCAATGAACACCCAGGATTGACCTCCTTTAGAGTGGACTGGTTGGATCTCCTTGCAGTCCAGGGACTTGCAAGAGTCTTCTCCAGCACCACAGTTCAAAAGCATCAATTCTTCGGCGATCAGCTTTCTTCACAGTCCAACTCTCACATCCATACATGACCACGGGAAAAACCATAGCCTTGACTAGATGGACCTTTGTTGGCAAAGTAATGTCTCTGCTTTTTAATATGCTATCTAGGTTGGTCATAACTTTCCTTCCAAGGAGTAAGCGTCTTTTAATTTCCTGGCTGCAATCAGCATCTGCAGTGATTTTGGAGCCCCCAAAAATAAAGTCTGACACTGTTTCCACTGTTTCCCCACCTATTTCCCATGAAATAATGGGACCAGATGCCATGATCTTTGTTTTCTGAATGTTGAGCTTCAAGCCAACCTTTTCACTCTCCTGTTTCACTTTCATCAAGAGGCTTTTGAATTCCTCTTCACTTTCTGCCATAAGGGTGGTGTCCTCTGCATATCTGAGGTTATTGATATTTCTCCTGGCAATCTTGATTCCAACTTGTGCTTCTTCCAGCCCAGCGTTCCTCATGATGTACTCTGCATATAAGTTAAATAAGCAGGGTGACAATATACAACCTTGATGTACTCCTTTTCCTATTTGGGTAGGTGACATTAAAACTGAGACTTGAATAAAAAGATGGAATTAGCCCTGGGAAGCTCTGGAAGAAGACTGTTCCCAGGAAATGAAAAGCTCTTGTGCAAAACCTCTGAGGTGAAGAATCAGAGAGCAAGTGTGATGGGAGGAGGGTAGTGCGTGAATGAAGCTAAGGAACAGGCAGGGCCAGACAACACTTCAGCACATTAAAGCTCAGAATCAAGATGTACATTTAATTTTAAGTACAATTCAAAACAAACGGAAGGTTGCAAACAGTGATCATATATGTATTTTTTTATTTTCCAAATCATGATATTTTTAAGAAAGAAAGGTATTTTTCCTAATTAAGATATCAGGGCAACAGGCACAAACATGAATCATTCTAAACAAAGTGTGTCCAATATGTTAATCATATCTGTAAAGAGGTGGTGAGCCATGACCTGATTGCAATATTCAAGGATTACTCTGAATGCTGAGCAGTTAAGGAGAAGGGGACAGCGGAGGATGAGATGGTTGGATGGTGACATCGACTCCATGGACATGAGTTTGAGCAAACTCAGGGAGAGAGTGAAAGGGAATTCTGGAGTGTTGCTGTCCATGGGGTCTCAAAGAGTCGGACACAGGAGAGTGATTGAACAACAACAAAGAATGGAATTGGGAGGATCATTAAAAAGTTCTCTCATTAACCTAGAAGGGAAAGAATGGTAGCTTTCATGAGTGTGGAAGTAGTGAAAATTTTATTTCACTGAGCAAACACATGTGCCAGCATTGAGTGATATACTTGAATGTAGAGGCAATAGGATTTGCTAATAGGGAGCAGAAAACTTTTAGACAAGAGGGCTCATGGACAGAGAGGAAAGATCAATGACTCCTAGTTTTCTGGCCTCAGAAATTAGGTGGGTGCATTGGGTTAAGGCAGCATCCTGGGTGGGAATGGATGAGAGTTCTCTTTTGTTCACGGCAGGTCAGTGATCATTCTTACAGTAGTCACTGAGCTATGGTTTTGCAGTGGTCATGTACAGATGTAAGAGTTGGCCCATAAAGAAGGCTGAGCACTGAAGAATTGATGCTTTTGAACTGTGTTGCTGGAGAAGACTCTTGAGAGACCTTTGGACTGCAAGGACATGTAACCAGTCCATCCTAAAGGAAATCAACCCTGAATATTCATTGGAAGGACTGATGCTGAAGCTGAAGCTCCAATACTTTGGCCACCTGATGAGAAGAGCCGACTCATTGGAAAAGACTCTGATGCTGGGAAACATTGTAGGCAAAAGAGAAGAGGGTGGCAGAGGATGAGATGGTTAGATAGCATTACCAACTCAATGGACAGGAATCTGAGCAAACTCCATGAGGTAGTGAAGGATAGAGGAGCCTGGCATGCTGCAGTCCATGGGGTGGCAAAGAGTTGGGCACAACTTAGTGACTGAACAATTAAGGGATGCTTGTCAAGGCTATGGTTTTTCCCGTGCTCATGTATGGATGTGAGAGTTGGACTGTGAAGAAGGCTGAGTGCCGAAGAATGGATGCTTTTGAACTGTGGTGCTGGAGAAGACTCTTGTGAGTCCCTTGGACTGCAAGGAGATCCAAACACTCCATTCTAAAGGAGATCAATCCTGGGTGTTCATTGGAAGGACTGATGCTAAGACTGAAACTCCAATACTTTGGCCACCTCATGTGACGAGTTGACTCACTGGAAAAGACTCTGATGCTGGGAGGGATTGGGGGCAGGAGGAGAAGGGGACGACAGAGGATGAGATGAATGGATGGCATCACCAACTCGATGGACATGAGTTTGAGTGAACTCCAGGAGTTGGTGATGGACAGAGAGGCCTGGTGTGCTGTGATTCATGGGGTCGCAAAGAGTCGGACACGACTGAGCGACTGAACTGAACTGAACTGATTCAGCATACAATTGAAGATGTATAAAAGACTGCAAAAGAGACATAGGCATTTAGAACAGTCTTTGGGACTCTGTGGGAGAGGGTGAAGGTGGAATGATTGGGGAATATGGAATTGTAGCATGTATATTATCATAAGTGACCAGTCCAGGTTCGACGCATAAATTTTCCTCTGTTCAAAAAAAAAAAAAAAATGAAGATGTCAAGTAGTCAGTTGGGATATGAGTTTTAAATTCATGGGAAGATGTGGTTAAAGTTATATATTTAGCACTCATCAGTCTATGGATATTATTGTTGCAGTTGCCTGATCTTTGCTTTCTTAGTCTTTACTGATCCTCAGGATCCATAAACAAGTTGAAAAAGTCAAGGTCATATTTAGTACATGGTTTCCCAGAGTCTGGCCCTCCAAACAGATCAGAATCAAATTTGGTATTTGTATATAGTTCATCTTTTGATGTCCCATTGCTAGAGATCTTTATCTGACATGGCACATGGTACAGCCGTGGAAACTCTGTTGTGAACAAGCTCTCTGGGAATTCAATTACCCACTAAGTTTCTCAAGCACTGCCTTCATTGTTGCCATAGCATCATATGAGTAATCAAAGAGGCAGAGATAAGCAGGCAGTTATGCTCCTTGTGCTGGCAGTTTTTGATGATGGGGGTGGAATGGGGGTGGAGGAATATGGTTCTTTTGTTAGAGTCTTAATTTTGTCATTATTATCACTGCTACTTATTATCATCCCCTGAAATGTTATTTGGACTCTATTTTGTTTCACCTTAATGCAGTATAATAGAGTGATCCTCAAAGTTGGAAGACGGAGGGATCACGGCATGGGCTTTACTAAAAACATGGACTTAATGATAAATTTGGGTTCAAAAGTTATGCTCAGAATCTTTAATTTTAACAAGTACCTCAGATACTTCCAAAACTTCAATTCCCTAGGTGATTCAGCACAAATTCCTGCTCTGAGTTTCCACATGAGGGCTTCTAATCAGTTGATGTGGAAACCCTATTATTTGGATATGTTCAAGTACAGTGTTTGATTTACATTACATTACGCTCCATCTGTTTGTTCTCCTGTTATGTTTAAAGAAAGAGATTAATGAGAGTAAACAGCTGGGTTCTATATTCACTTACTGAAAATTAAAAAAAATCAAACTTTAGTTGGTTTCATGGGAACCTTATTATAGTCTCAAGAAATAAGCTCTCTTCCTATTAATCTTTAAATTTTCCCAAAATATGCCAATGTCAAGAAGATCCTCTCAGATGAGATGTTCAAGTGAAAATATTTTTCAGCACTCCATGTTAAGCTGCTACTCATTGTTAGCTTTATGCATTGCATCAGTTTTTCAGGTCTAAATTTAATAATTCTGAGAGTATGGTAAACCTGAATAGATTATATAAAGGAAAAAGATAGATGCAAAGATGGAAATAAGCTACTTAACATAAGTGGAAAAGCACACTTGACTATTATTATTAATAATTCATTCTATTTTTAGGCACACCATAATTTTAAAAGCTCTTACATATCCATTACTTATTTTTCCTACAGTGGTCCTGTAAAGTAGAAGGCAATTATCATTTCCACTTTATAAGTAGAGTTCTAAGAAAATAAGTGACTTTCCAGTAAGTGCTAGATCTAGGGCTTAAACTCAAGTCTCTCTTACCCAAGTCTGGAGTGTCGTACAAAATACCTGCATGACCTTGTCAAAATAAATTTGGCCATTCTTTTTTGCTTGCTTTTAACATGACATCTCCAGATCACACTTCTCTTTTAAAAAACTTATTTATTTATGGCTGCGTTGGATCTTTTAGCTTTGTACCTGCTTCCTCAAGGTGTGGCTAGTTCGTTGCAGTGTCAGAGCTTTTACTGTGGTGGCTTCTCTTGTTTTGGAGCACAGGCTCTAGGCACACAAGCTTCAGTAGTTGCAGCTCACAGGCCCTAGAGGGTGTTGGTTTCAGTCGTTGCAGCATGCGGGCTCTCAGTAGTTCTGGCTTGCAGGCTCTAAAGAACAGCATCAGTGACTGTGGCATGTGGGCTTAGTTGCTTTGCAGCATGTGGAATCTCCCAGGACCAGTCTCCTGCATTGGCAGGTGGACTCATCCACTGTGCCACCAGGGAAATCTTAAATGTGACCATTCTTTTCCTTGACATTTGAATCAGAAATTCCCGTTTGCCAGCTGTTTGTGAAGTGCTTATAAACAGCCTTAAACAAACCCTCCTGAGTGCATCAACCTCTTTTTCAATAAAATTAAAAAGTATATTTTTCATGACACTTTTGATGCAAGAAACACACCTCAAACTGGCTTAAGTAGAAAGGGAAATGTGTGTGTGCGCCTATGTGTGTGTGTGTGTGTGTGTGTATATGTGAGAGGGAGGGGAATTTATTGTCTTACATGAATGAAAATTCAAGGAACAAAATATTTTCAGGTAAAGCTAGATCCAGGATTACACATGATGCTATCCAGACCAGGCGCCTTTCCAGTGCTTGTTCAGCTCTGTTCTACCCAATGATGATGTTCAAATATCTTTTCATGAAGGTCTCTGGAAGATTCAGGCTTTATTTTCAAATCTCCATGTCAAGGAGATTTGCCTCCTCAGTTCATGGTATCCCAGCAAAGTTCTAGGTGTATTTTCTGCTGACTGAATCAGTGTGCTGGGGAGGAAGATACATTGCTCTGACAGCTTGTGAAAGGCAGGTCCTACCCCTGCTTGCCCATCAGATGGAGGCTGCAGCTAGATACTTCCACTACATTGAGAACATCAAAAAATATTTAGCATAATTTTCTTCTAACTTAGCATTTCCTGAGAAATGTATGATACTAACTTGTTTCACCATTATGAAAAGAATTCAGGAGTTTTAGGACTTGGTAGTGTCAGTGGGCTTATGACCACCAGTCTACTGTGTGCAAGTGGGTGACCCAAACATTTACAGATTAACTGATTTACAAATTAGTTTTAGAAAAGAAAAGAAAGTAAAAAAGTCCCTTCAGTCATGCCTGACTCTTTGTGACCCCATGGGCTACAGCCCTCCGGGCTCCTCTGTTCATGAAATTCTCCAGGCAAGACTACTGTGAGTGGGTTTGCCATTCTTTTCTCCAGGGAAGCTGAGACTCTTCTCCAGTCCCACTGAGGCTAAGAGAGTGGGTTTGCCATTCTCTTCTCCAGGGAATCTTTCAGACCCAGGGATCAAACTCAGGTCTGCATTTCAGGCGGTTTCTTTACTGTCTGAGCCACCAGGGAAGCCCCCATAAATTAGTTTCAGTTCAGTTCAGTTCAGTCTCTCAGTCGTGTCCAACTCTTTGCGACCCCATGAATCACAGCATGCCAGGTCTCCCTGTCCATCACCAACTCCCGGAGTTCAATCAAACTCATGTCCATCGAGTCGGTGATGCCATCCAGCCATCTCATTCTCTGTCGTCCCCTTCTCCTCCCACCCCCAATCTTTCCCAGCAGTCCATTTTAGTTCACTGATTCCTAGAATGTCTACATTCACTCTTGCCATCTCCTGTTTGACCGCTTCCAATTTGCCTTGATTCATGGACCTAACATTCCAGGTTCCTGTGCAATATTGCTCTTTACAGCATCGGACCTTGCTTCTATCACCATTACTGCCATTTAAACAGGTGAAGGGGATGGAATAGGTAGAACATAGAAAGTTTTGGAAATTCCAAAAGCTCTAATTCTTTGAACTTAGACTGTGAGGGGCTATTATAGTCAATCACTGTAATACATTTATTATACTGTGGTGCTTGAACATGTCCATTGCCAGACAAAGCTCAGATTTATAGGTAATCATACATTATGTATCAGCTATAAAAAAAAAGTTTATGCTATTGCACTAAATTTCAAGAAAATAAAAAACTTGACAAAGAGGATACTACACTTAAAAAAAAGAAAACAAAAAAACCTGTAGCTTATGTTCAATCCCTTGTAGTTGCTTCAGCTTCAGCAATCAGCTATGTATTTGTGTTAAGGTTCTCACAAAGCACATTGAGACACTAATAGTAGTTTTTAGAAGCAAAAGTGCTGTCTAGAAGGAAGAAAGCTTTTAGTTCGGAAGAAATTGAGTCCCTTTTTCATTTTAAAGTCTTGAAGGTTTTAGTGTTACTAAGCCTTGCTGCTGCTGCTGCTGCTGCTGCTAAGTCGCTTAGTCCTGTGTGACTCTGTGCGACCCCATAGATGGCAGCCCACCAGGCTCCTCCGTCCCTGGGATTCTCCAGGCAAGAACACTGGAGTGGGCTGCCATTTCCTTCTCCAAGGTGTGAAAGTGAAAAGTGAAAGTGAAGTCGCTCAGTCGTGTCCGACCCTTAGCGACCCCACGGACTGCAGCCCACCAGACTCCTCTATTCATGGGATTTTCCAGGCAAGAGTACTGGAGTGGGGTGCCATTGCCTTCTCCGACTAAGCCCTAGGACCACCCTAACATAAGAACATCAATCCTAAATAACGGTACATCTTGGTATTTTAGTTAGATGGCAGGGCAAGAATCAGAACCCAATTTTTAAAGAGCAATTATTATTACTAGAGAATTAAAGACTGTCGGATAATACTAGCATAAGTTTTTAAATATTAGGGATTCTCACCCTTCACAAAAAGACAGTAAAACTAAGAGCAAGATGAGATTAAAATAATACTTGTCACCGCAAATTCCTTGCTGGGTGAGTCATCTTATTTGAAGAGTAAAGACAATTTAAACACTAGATAAAATATATTGCCTGGGACTACCAAATAATATGCAGCTGAAATTCAGTAAGTGCTCAAAAGGAATCTCATACAGGTGTTTTCAATAAATGGAAAATTAATCTTTAAAAGGAAGAGATCAGAATGCTAACATTTAATGTGTCTATACACGTTTTCAATGTGAAAAAGTGTCTCTGGTAAAAATAAATGCACATTTATTTGTACATAATGACACAGCAATATTTGCTCCCTCTATCTGATAGAGGGCTTCCCTAGTGGCTCAGTTGGTAAAGAACTTGCCTGCAACCCAGGAGACTCAGGTTCAGTCTGTGGGTGGGGAAGATCCTCTGGAGAAGGAAATGGCAACCCACGCCAGTATTCTTGCCTGGAAAATCCCATGGACAGAGAAGCCTGGTGGACGACAGTACATGGGGTTGTGAAGAGTCAGACACAACTTAGGGACTAAACCACCATGACCACATTTTATCTAACCAATTATTGATAAACATTTTTTGTGCAAATTTTTCCTATTAAAAATAATGCTGTACCTAGCATCCCAATTTATATATTAAGCACACAATTGCAAATACATCCGTGGGGCAAATTCTTAGCAGAGAGATTGCTGCACTGTATAGTTGTCCATTCTTTTTAATTGATCAAAAGGCATTAAAGGTGCTCATACAAAAGCAAAAACAAACTTTCAGGCAGTGACAGTGTGAGCCAAATATATATCAAAGGTAATTCTCTAAAAAATACTCAAGAGTTTAGAGTACTTGGTTTAAGTCTTTATCAGTCTTACTTCTTAGAAAATAAGCATAGAGAATGGCAGGGGATTTTAATGAGCACATTCATTAATCAGATTCACCTATACTTCTTGTGAAATCATGGCTATTTTTTTTCATTTAAAAATTAACGTTGGGCGGCGCAGACGCGAGAGACGCCCGGCTCCCGGCGGCGCAGACGCGAGAGACGCCCGGCTCCCGGCGCAACCGACCACGTGCAGAATCGTGGCTGAGAGGAGCTGCCCTGCGCCCAGAGTTAGGGCGGTGGCCGAGAGGAGCTGTACCACGTCCAGGAGGCGGTGGCTGCTTGGGCACCGGAGGGCCGGGAGGAGCTGATCCACATTCAAAGCAGGAGGGGCGGCCTTGAGGAGATACCCCTCGTCCAAGGTAAGCTGCAGCGGCTGCGCCTTGCTGGAGCGGCTGGGAAGAGATACTCTACGACCAAGTGGAATATAAGAATCCAGTGTTCTGGGGAGGAAGGAACAAGACGGCGAGACCACTTTCTTCCCCACAAATTCATCAGAAGAACATTTGAACGTGGAGTAAAGTCCACAAAACAACTTCTGAATACTGGCAGAGGACATCAGGCTCCCAGAAAAGTAGCCCATTGTCTTCTAAAGGAAAGAGAAGAAATCCAGCTCCACCCACCAGAACACTGACACATGCTTCCCTAACCAGGGAACCCGGACAAGTCACCTGTCCAACCCCACACACAGCGAAGAAACTACATAATAAAGAGAACTCCACGAACTGCAAGACGAGGGAAAGGACACCCCAAGCAAAGCAATATAAGCAAGATGAAGAGGCAGAGAAATACCCAGCAAGTAAAGGAACAAGATAATTGCCCACCAACACAAACAAAAGAAGAAGATATAGGGAATCTACCTGATAAAGAATTTCGAATTTTGATGGTGAAAATGATTCAAAATCTTGAAAGTAAAATGGAGTTACAGATAAATAACCTGGAGAAAAGGATTGAGAAGATGGAAGAAAGATTTAATAAGGACTTAGAGGAAATAAAAAAGAGTCAATATACAATGAATAATGCAATAGATGAGATCAGAAACACTCTGGAGGGAACAAACAGTAGAATAACAGAGGCAGAAGACAGGATAAGCGAACTAGAAGATAGAATTGTAGAAATAAATGAAACAGAGAGGAAAAAAGAAAAACGAATTAAAAGAAATGAGGACAATATTAGAGACCTCTGGGACAATGTTAAACGCTCCAACATTCGAATCATAGGAGTCCCAGAAGAAGAAGACAAAAAGAAAGACCATGAGAGAATACTTGAGGAGATAATAGTTGAAAACTTCCCTAAAATAGGGAAAGAAATAATCACCCAAGTCCAAGAAATCCAGAGAGTCCCCAACAGGATAAACCCAAGGCGAAATACTCCAAGACACATATTAATCAAATTAACAAAGATCAAACACAAAGAACAAATATTAAAAGCAGCAAGGGAAAAGCAGCAAATAACACTCAAGGGGATTCCCATAAGGATAACAGCTGATCTTTCAACAGAGACTCTTCAGGCCAGAAGGGAGTGGCAAGATATACTTAAAGTGATGAAAGAAAATAACCTACAGCCCAGATTACTATACCCAGCAAGGATCTCATTCAAATATGAAGGAGAAATCAAAAGCTTTACAGACAAGCAAAAGCTGAGGGAATTCAGCATCACCAAACCAGCTCTCCAACAAATGCTAAAGGATCTTCTATAGACAGGAATCACAGAAAGAGTGTATAAACTTGAACCCAAAGCAATAAAGAAAATGGCTACGGGATCCTACTTTTCAATAATTACCTTAAACGTAAATGGGTTGAATGCCCCAACCAAAAGACAAAGGCTGGCTGAATGGATACAAAAACAAAACCCCCATATATGTTGTCTACAAGAGACCCACCTCAAAATGAGGGACGCATACAGACTGAAAGTGAAGGGCTGGAAAAAGATAGTCCATGCAAATAGAGACCAAAAGAAAGCAGGAGTAGCAATACTCATATCAGATAAAATAGACTTTAAAACAAAGGCTGTGAAACGAGACAAAGAAGGAAACTACATAATGATCAAAGGATCAATCCAAGAAGAAGATATAACAATTATAAATATTTATGCACCTAACATAGGAGCACCGCAATATGTAAGACAATTACTAACAAGTATGAAAGGGGAAATTAACAATAACACAATAATAGTGGGAGATTTTAACACCCCACTTACATCTATGGATAGATCAACTAAACAGAAAATTAACAAGGAAACACAATCTTTAAATGATATAATAGAAGAGTTAGACCTAATAGATATCTATAGGACATTTCACCCCAAAACAATGAATTTCACCTTTTTCTCAAGCGCACACGGAACCTTTTCCAGGATAGATCACATCCTGGGACATAAATCTAGCCTGGTAAATTCAAAAAAATTGAAATCATTCCAAGCATCTTTTCTGACCACAATGCAGTAAGATTAGATCTCAATTACAGGAGAATAACTGTTAAAAGTGCCAACATATGGAGACTGAACAACACGCTGCTGAATAATGAACTAATCATAGAAGAAATCAAAAGAGACATCAAAATATGCATAGAAATGAATGAAAATGAAAACACAACAACCCAAAACCTCTGGGACACTGTAAAAGCAGTGCTAAGGGGGAAGTTCATAACAATACAGGCATACCTCAAGAAACAAGAAAAAAGTCAACTAAATAACCTAACTCTACATCTAAAGCAACTAGAAAAGGAAGAAATGAAGAACCCCAGGGTCAGTAGAAGGAAAGAAATCATAAAAATTAGGGCAGAGATAAATGCAAAAGAAACAAAAGAGACCATAGCAAAAATCAACAAAGCCAAAAGCTGGTTCTTTGAGAAGGTGAATAAAATTGACAAACCACTAGCCAGACTCATCAAGAAACAAAGGGAGAAGAACCAAATCAATAAAATTAGAAATGAAAATGGAGAGATCACAACTGACAACACAGAAATACAAAGGATTATTAGAGAATACTATCAGCAATTATATGGCAATAAAATGAATAACCTGGAAGAAATGGACAAATTCCTAGAAAAGTACAACTTTCCAAAACTGAACCAGGAAGAAATAGAAAATCTGAACAAACCCATCACAAGCACGGAAATTGAAACTGTAATCAAAAATCTCCCAGCAAACAAAAGCCCAGGTCCAGACGGCTTCACAGCTGAATTCTACCAAAAATTTAGAGAAGAGCTAACACCTATTCTACTCAAACTCTTCCAGAAAATAGCTGAGGAAGGGAAACTTCCAAACTCATTCTATGAGGCCACCATCACCCTAATCCCAAAACCTGGTAAAGACCCCACAAAAAAAGAAAACTATAGGCCAATATCACTGATGAACATAGATGCAAAAATCCTTAACAAAATTCTAGCAATCAGAATCCAACAACACATTAAGAAGATCATACATCATGACCAAGTGGGCTTTATCCCAGGAATGCAAGGATTCTTCAATATACGCAAATCAATCAACGTAATACACCACATTAACAAACTGAAAAATAAAAATCATATGATTATCTCAATAGATGCAGAGAAAGCCTTCAACAAAATTCAACATCCATTTTTGATAAAAACTCCAGAAAGTGGGAATTGAAGGGACATACCTCAACATAATAAAAGCTATATATGACAAACCCACAGCAAACATTATCCTCAATGGTGAAAAACTGAAAGCATTTCCCCTAAAGTCAGGAACAAGACAAGGGTGCCCACTCTCACCACTACTATTCAACATAGTTCTGGAAGTTTTGGCCACAGCAATCAGAGCAGAAAAAGACATAAAAGGAATACAAATTGGAAAAGAAGAAGTAAAGCTTTCACTGTTCGCTGATGACATGATCCTCTACACAGAAAACCCTAAAGACTCTACCAGAAAACTACTAGAGCTAATCAATGATTACAGCAAAGTTGCCAGATATAAAATCAACACACAGAAATCCCTTGCATTCCTATACACTAATAATGAGAAAATAGAAAGAGAAATTAAGGAAACTATTCCATTCACTGTTGCAATGAAAACAATTAAATACTTAGGAATATATTTACCTAAGGTAACAAAAGACTTGTACATAGAAAACTATAAAACACTAGTGAAAGTAATCGAAGAGGACATGAATAGATGGAGAAATATACCGTGTTCGTGGATTGGAAGAATAAATATTGTAAAAATGAGTATACTACCCAAAGTAATTTATACATTCAATGCAATCCCTATCAAGCTACCAACGATATTTTTCACAGAACTAGAACAAATAATCTCACAATTTGTATGGAAATACAAAAAACCTCGAATAGCCAAAGCAATCTTGAGGAAGAAGAATGGAACTGGGGGAATTAACCTGCCGGACTTCAGGCTCTATTACAAAGCCACAGTCATCAAGACTGTATGGTACTGGCATAAAGACAGAAATATAGATCAATGGAACAAAATAGAAAGCCCAGAGATAAACCCACGCTCCTATGGACACCTTATCTTCGACAAAGGAGGCAAGAATATAAAATGGAGAAAAGACAGTCTCTTTAACAAGTGGTGCTGGGAAAACTGGTCAGCCACTTGTAAAAGAATGAAACTAGAACACTTCCTAACACCATACACCAAAATAAACTCAAAATGGATTAAAGATCTAAATGTAAGACCAGAAACTATAAAACTCCTAGAGGAGAACGTAGGCAAAACACTCTCCGACATAAATCACAGCAGGATCCTCCAAGACCCACCTCCCAGAATATTGGAAATAAAAGCAAAAATAAACAAATGGGACCTAATTAAAATCAAAAGCTTCTGCACAGCAAAGGAAACTCTAAGCAAGGTGAGAAGACAACCTTCAGAATGGGAGACAATAATAGCAAATGAAGCAACTGATAAAGGATTAATCTCCAAATTATACAAGCAGCTCCTGCAGCTTAATTCCAGAAAACTAAGTGACCCAATCAAAAAATGGGCCAAAGAACTAAACAGACATTTCTCCAAAGAAGACATAAAGATGGCTAATAAACATGAAAAAATGCTCAACATCCCTCATCATCAGAGAAATGCAAATCAAAACCACAATGAGATACCATTTCACACCAGTCAGAATGGCTGCTATCCAAAAGTCTACATGCAATAAGTGCTGGAGAGGGTGTGGAGAGAAGGGAACCCTCTTACACTGTTGGTGGGAATGCAAACTAGTACAGCCACTATGGAGAACAGTGTGGAGATTCCTCAGAAAACTGGAAATAGAACTGCCATATGATCCAGCGATCGCACTCCTGGGCATACACACCGAGGAAACCAGAATTGAAAGAGACACATGTACTCCAATGTTCATTGCAGCACTGTTTATAATAGCCAGGACATGGAAGCAACCTAGATGTCCATCTGCAGATGAATGGATAAGAAAGCTTTGGTACATATACACAATGGAGTATTTCTCAGCCATCAAAAAGAATGCATTTGAATCAGTTTTAATGAGGTGGAGGAAATTGGAGCCAATGATACAGAGTGAAGTAAGCCAGAAAGAAGAACATCAATACCGTATATTAACGCATATATATGGAATTTAGAAAAATGGTAACCTAAACCCTGTATAAGAGACTGCAAAAGAGACATAGGCATTTAGAACAGTCTTTGGGACTCTGTGGGAGAGGGTGAAGGTGGAATGATTGGAGAGAATGGAATTGTAGCATGTATATTATCATAAGTGACCAGTCCAGGTTCGACGCATAAATTTTCCTCTGTTCATTTCTTTGCATTTGTGCTTTTTTAATAAAATTCTTTTTTAGAAATAAAAAAAAAAATTAACGTTGATTATATGTTGCAATATATAAAAGTGAACTTGACAATTATTTATTTTTGATATGTAAGATAGTTGAATCTAATTCTCCTGGTAAACCCTTAAAATAGTGATTGGACAATAGTAGGTACTCAATACTTTAAAATTATTGAAATAATTTATTCATGACTCTAGACACTTGAAAACCATAGCAAGCCTCATTTGGAGATCCAAAGGGGCTTGCTTACTTCAGCAAGTCTGGCTTGCTTCCTCCCCCAGAGCTTCTTGGTTTATAGGTTTGTAACTAAAACCTGATTTACCAGCAGAATATGGTAGTTCATGGGACAGAATCATAGAAGAATCAGGGGACAGATTGACAGTAATCAAATATGTGAGACTGATGTATAAAAGATGATGGCAAGTATAGTAGTTCACAGTGAGAGTTATAAACTTTTGGGATTGCTGAACAATGTCTCAGGTATTCTCTCCTGAGGGTTCTCAGATTCCCTCCCCCATAATTTTTAGCGGAATTATGTTATTCATTTGAAATTCAGCCAACTATCAGAAAATTTTTTTCAGCTTTATTGGGATATGATTAACAGATCATATTATGTAAGGTTAAGGGGTAAAATGTGATGATTTGATACTAATATATAGTGAGAAGATTACCTTTCAGAAAATGTGAACAGTAAGATACATAGTCTTTTAATTTCATGGCTGCAGTCACCATCTGCAGTGACTTTGAAACTAAAACATGCTTGCTCCTTGGAAGAAAGCTATAACTAACGTAGACAGCATATTAAAAAGCAGAGACATACTTTGCCAACAAAGGTCTGTCAAGTCAAAGCTATGGTTTTTCCAGTAGTCATGTATGGATGAAGAGCTGGACTAAAAAGAAAGCTGAGTGCAAAATTGATGTTTTTGAACTATTGTGTTGGAGAAGACTCTTGAGAGTACCTTGGACAGCAGGGAGATCAAACCAGTCAATCTTAAAGAAAATCAGTTCTGAATATTCATTGGAAGAACTGATGCTGAAGCTGAAACTTCAATACTTGGATGCGAAGAACTGACTCATTAGAAAAGACCCTGATGCTGGATAAGATTGAAGGCAGAAGGAGAAGGGGATGACAGAGGATGAGATGGTTGGATGGCATCACTGATTTGATGGACATGAGTTTGAGCAAACTCTGGGAGTTAGTAATGGACAGGGAAACCTAGTGTGCTGCAGTCCATGGGGTTGTAAAGAGTCGGACACAACTGAGCGACTGAACTTACTGACTGAGGATAAATAGCAATAGTAATGGGCTAGAGGATAATGGGAGAAGAGTGGAGAACTAAGAGTGGAGAACTCCAGAAAGAAAGAAGAGATGGAACCAAAGCAAAAGCAACACCCGGTGTGGGTGTGACTGGTGATGGAAGTAAAGTCTGATGCTGTAAAGAGCAATAGTGCATAAGAAAGTGGAACGTTAGGTCCATGAATCAAGGTAAATTGAAAGTGGTCAAACAGGAGATGGCAAGAGTGAATATCGACATTTTAGGAATCAGTGAATCAAAATGGACTGGAATGGGTGAATTTAACTCAGATGACCATTATACCTACTGCTGTGGGCAAGAATCCCTTAGAAGAAATGGAGTAGCCATCATGGTCAACAGAAGAGTTCAAAATGTAATTCTTAGGTGCAGTCTCAAAAAGGACAGAATGATCCCTGTTTATTTCCAAGGCAAACCATTCAGTACCATAGTAATCAAAGTCTATGCCCCAACCACTAATGCTGAAGAAGCTGAAGTTGAATGGTTCTATGAAGACTTTCTAGAACTAACACCCAAAAAAGATGTCTTTTCATTATAGGGAACTGGAATACAAAAGTAGGAATTCAAGAGATACGTGGAGTAATAGGCAATTTTGGCCTTGGAGTACAAAATGAAGCAGGGCAAAGGTTAACAGAGTTTTGCCAAGAGAACACACGGGTCATAGCAAACACCATCTTCCAACAACAAAAGAGAAAACTCTATACATGGAGATCACCATAAGGTCAATACCGAAATCAGACTGATTATATTATTCCAAACAAAGATGGAGAAGCCCTATACAGTCAGCAAAAACAAAACCAGGAGCTGACTCTGACTCAGATCATGAACTCCTTATTGCCAAATTCAGACTTAAATTGAAAAAAGTGGGGAAAACCACTAGAGCATTCATGTATTATCTCAATCAAATCCTTTATGATTATACAATGGAAGTGAGAAATAGATTCAAGGGATTAGATCTGATAGAGTTCCTGAATAACTATGGACAGAGGTTCATGACATTATACAGGAGGCAGTGATCAAGACCATCACCAAGAAAAAGAAATGCAAAAAGGCAAAAGGGTTGTCTGAGGAGGCCTTACAAATAGCTGTGAATAGAAGAGAAGCTAAAGACAAAGAAGAAAAGGAAACACCAGTTCAGTTCAGTTCAGTCAGTCAGTCATGTCCGACTTTGCGACCCCATGAATCACAGCAGTCCAGGCCTCCCTGTCTATCACCAACTCCCAGAGTTCACTCAAACTCATGTCCATCAAATTGGTGATGCCATCCAGCCATCTCATTCTCTGTCGTCCCCTTCTCCTCCCACCCCCAATCCTTCCCAGCGTCAGAGTCTTTTCCAATAGGTCAATTCTTCGCATGAGGTGGCCAAAGTATTGGAGTTTCAGCTTTAGCATCAGTCCTTCCAATGAACACCCAGGATTGATTTCCTTTAGAATGGACTGGTTGGATCTCCTTGCAGTCCAAGGGACTTTCAAGAGTCTTCTCCAGCACCACAGTTCCAAAGCATCAATTCTTCGGCACTCAGATTTCTTCACAGTCCAACTCTCACATCCATACATGACCACTGGAAAAACCATAGCCTTGACTAGATGGAATTCCAGTTGAGCTATTTCAAATCCTGAAAGATGATGCTGTGAAAGTGCTGCACTCAATATGCCAGCAAATTTGGAAATCTCAGCAGTGGCCACAGGACTGGAAAAGGTCAGTCTTCATCCCAATCCCAAAGAAAGCAATGCCAAAGAATGCTCAAACTACTGTACAATTGCACTGATCTCACATGCTAGTAATGTCATGCTCAAAATTCTCCAAGCCAGGCTTCAGCAATACATGAACCATGAACTTCCAGATGTTCAAGCTGGTTTTAGAAAAGGCAGAGGAACCAGAGATCAAATTGCCAACATCTGCTGGATCATGGAAAAAGTAAGAGAGTTCCAGAAAAACATCCATTTCTGCTTCATTGACTATGCCAAAGCCTTTGACTCTGTGGATCACAATAAACTGTGGAACATTCTGAAAGAGATGGGAATACCAGACCACCTGACCTGCCTCTTGAGAAACCTGTATGTAGGTCAGAAAGCAACAGTTAGAATTGGATATAGAACAACAGACTGGTTCCAAATAGGAAAAGGAGTACATCAAGGTTGTATATTGTCACCCTGCTTATTTAACTTACATGCAGAGTACATCATGAGGAATGCTGGGCTGGAAGAAGCACAGGCTGGAATCAAGATTGCTGGGAGAAATATCAATAACTTCAGAAGTGCAGATAACACCACCCTTATGGTGGAAAGTGAAGAGGAACTAAAAAGCCTCTTGATGAAAGTGAAAGAGGAGAGTGAAAAAGTTGGCTTGAAGCTCAACATTCAGAAAACAAAGATCATGGCATCTGGTTCCATCACTTCATGGGAAATAGATGGGGAAACAGTGGAAACAGTGTCAGACTTCATTTTTTGGGCTCCAAAATCACTGCACATGCTGATTGCAGCCATGAAATTAAAAGTCGATTACTCCTTGGAAGATATACCCATTTGAATGCAGAGTTCCAAAGAATAGCAAGGAGAGATAAGAAAGCCTTCCTCAGGGATCAGTGCAAAGAAATAGAGGAAAAATAAAAGAATGGGAACGACTAGAGATCTCTTCAAGAAAATTAGAGATACCAAGGGGACATTTCATGCAAAGATGGGCACAATAAAGGACAAAGATGGGCACAATAAAGGACAAAAAGGGTTTGGACCTAACAGAAGCAGAATATATTAAGATCAGGTGGCAAGAATACACAGAAGAACTTTACAAAAAAGATCTTCATGACCTAGATAACCACAATGGTCTGACCACTCACTAGAGCCAGACATCCTGGAATGCGAAGTCAAGTGGGCCTTAGGAAGTATCACTACGAACAAAACCGGTGGAGGTGATAGAATTCCAGTTGAGCTATTTCAAATCCTAAAAGATGATGTTGTGAAAGTGCTGCACTCAATATGCCAGCAAGATTTGAAACCTCAGCAGTGGCCACAGGACTGGAAAAAGTCAGTTTTCATTCCAATCCCAAAGAAAGGTAATGCCAAAGAATGTTCAAACTATCACACAATTGCACTCATCTCACACACTAGCAAAGTAATGCTCAAAATTCTCCAAGCAAGCCTTCAACAGTACATGAACTGTGAACTTTCAGATAGATGTTCAAGCTGGATTTAGAAAAGGCAGAGGAGTGAGAGATCAAATTGCCACATCTGTTGGATCTTCGAAAAAGCAAGAGAGTTCCAAAAAAAAAAGAAAAAAAAACCCAACATCTACTTCTGCTTTATTGACTACACCAAAGTGATCGATTAACTGTGTGGATAGCAACAAACTGTGAAAATTCATCAAGAGATGGGAATACCAAACCTGCCTCCTGAGAAATCTATATGCAGGTCAAGAAGCAACAGTTAGAACTGGACATGGAACAACAGACTGGTTCCAATTGGGAAAGGAGTAGGTCAAGACTGTATATTGTCACTCTGCTTATTTAACTTCTATGCAGAGTATACATCATGCGAAATGCCAGGCTGGACGAAGCACAAGCTGAAATCAAAGTTGCCAGAAGAAATATCAATAACCTCAGATATGCAGATGACACCACCCTTATGGCGGAAAGCAAAGAACTAAATAGCCTCCTGATGAAAATGAATGAGGAGAGTGAAAATTTTGGCTTAAAACTTGACATTCAGAAAACTAAATCATGGCATCCAGTCTCATCACTTTAAGGTAAATAGGTGGGGAAACAATGGAAACAGTGAGAGACTTTATTTTTTGGGACTCCAAAATCACTACAGATGGTATCTGCAGCCATAAAATTAAAAGACCCTTGCTCCTTGGAAGAAAAACACTGACCAACCTAGACAGAGTATTAAAAAGCAGAGACATTACTTTGTCAACAAAGGTCTGTCTAGTCAAAGCTATAGTTTTTCCTGTAGTCATCTATGGATGTGAGAGTTAGACTGTAAAGAAAACTGAGTGCCGAAGAATTGATGCTTTTGAACTGTGGTGTTGGAGAAGACTCTTGAGAGTCCCTTATACTGCAAGGAGATCCAACCAGTCAATCCTAAAGGAAATCAGTTCTGAATATTCATTGGAAGGACTGACGCTAAAGCTGAAACTCCAATACTTTGGCCACCTGATCGAAGAACTGACTCATTGGAAAAGACCCTGATGCTGGGAAAGATTGAAGGCAGGAGAAGGGGATAACAGAGGATGAGATGGTTGGATGGCATCACTGACTTGATAGACATGTGTTTGAGTAAGCTCCGGAAGATGGTGATAGATATGGAAGCCTGGCGTTCTGCAGTTCATGGGGTCGCAAAGAGTCAGACATGACTCAGCAACTGAAATGACTGAAATGAGAGAATAAACTATGAGTCCAATATGATATAAGTGAATGAATGAATAAGGTAGAATTATTCCATCTTTTAGAATGTAAGCTAATAAATAAAGAAACAACTATGTAGTTAAAAAATCACTGTTTGGCAAAACCAGGGTAAAAAATTATTTCAGAAAGAATCATCATTGTCACTAAAATTGCTGGGTAAATGTTTGATGATAAACACAATATTTTCCCTAAAGAAACATATTAAATTCAGAGAGGGAAATAGGAATTCTATAGTGGGGAAAACTGGTAGCTACCTCCTTAGACAAGTGATCAAAGTTAAAATCCCCATTAATAGTGATTTGCTTCCTTGAGAAGGACACATCATCTCTTTGAGGTATTTCTGGGAAAAAAGCAAAGCACAACCTGAATCTATCTGCTAGACCCAAATTGTAGGACAATGTGCAAAATCAGAAACAAAAGAAAGACTTATACTCTTAAAAAATGTCAAAGGCATGAAAGATAAAGCCTGGGGAACTATTCCAGATTAAAGAAAATTAAAGAAGCATGGCAACAATATGAAATATGCACTGCTGGATGAAATCCTGGACAGGAAAGCTTATTTTTCCTGTTGTATTTCTAATGCATACACAACATTAGTGAGATAATTCAGAAATTTGAATTTAAAATTTGATCTGTATAATGCTTATAGATTAGAAACTAGTAAAGTTTCAATTTTGATTTCCTATTTTTAATAACTATACTGAGGTTATGTGAGAAATATTTTAGTTTCAAAGAAATATGCATTGGAAAATTTAGGAGAAATGGGGTTTCATGTCTCCAACTTACTCTTAGATACTTTAGAAAAAAAATATAGAGAAAATGTATCTGGTAAAATATTTATATGTTGATATTCCTGAAATCTGTGTGAAAAGTATAGGAGAGTTCCTTGACTAGATCATAACTTTTCTCATGTATGAGACGGTTCCAAAATGAAAAGTTAAAAAGTACTCTAAACCAAATATTCTGGCTACTTTATTCTTAAGCCAAATGTTATATTTCCATATGAGGAGATCTTATCAAAATACTTTGCAGAAAATGTATTGTGTTACTTTTTGAAGATGCTTTTGTGTATGTTTGAAGCCAGCGTTAAATAAATATTGCATATATGAAGAAAAATAATTTTAAAATAAAGAAAGAAGACAGGGAGGGTAAAAGGATGAGGAAAAGAGATAGAGGATATGAGGGATGGAGAGAATGAAAGAAGGGAGGTTACAGGAGTCCTTCCCAGCCTTTATTGACTGCTGACCTTTCTGTGGTTTCAGTTACCTGAGGTCAACCTAGGTCCAGAAATGTTAAATGGAAAATTCCAGAAGTAAATAATTAAAGTTTTAAATTACGTGCCATTCTGAGTAGCATGATGAAATCTTGCTCCAGCCTGGTCCCCTGCCCTGACATGAAGCATCCCAAATATTCCTTTGATCCAGGATTTCCCACATAGTAATCACTTAGTATTAAAATCTCTATAGGTTAGCAGATGGACTGGACTGTCCAAGTACTGCAGTCCTTGTGTTCAAGTAACTCTTATTTTGCTCAGTAATGATCACAAAGTGCAAAGAGATGTGATGTTAGCAATTAGGATTATGCCAAAAAGAAGCCATAAGATGCTTCTTTTCTGTGAAAAGCTGAAAGTTCTCATCTTTTTAAGGAAATTTTAAAAATCATTTGCTGATTACTAAAATCTGTGGTAAGAATGAATCTTCCATCGCTGAAATTGTGAGAAAAAAAAAACAAAACCTCATGCCAGCTTTGCTATCTCACCTCAATCTGCAAAAGTTATGGCCACAGTGTGAGGTAAGCGCTTAGTTAACATGGAAAAGGCATTAGCTTTGTACAATAAGATACTTTGAAACTACATTCACATAAGTTTTATTACAGTATATAGTAAAATTGCTCTATTTTATTGTTACTTATTATTCATCTCCTACTGTCCCTGATTTATAAATTAAAATGTAATTATAGCTATGTATATAAAGGAAAAAAGCATAGTATACGTAGGGCCCAGTACTCTCTCTGGTTTCATGCATCCGCTGGAGGTCTTGGAAAGTTTCCCTCACTGATAAGAGGGGAAACTGCTGTACAGGTGTTTCAACAAAATATTGTGGCTTCACTTCCACACAATGTCAATAAAGTGAATATTGCAATAAAGCAAGTCACACAAATCTTTCCGTTTCCCAGTGCATATAAAGGTAATGTTAACACTATATGGTAGTCTGTTGAGTCTGCAATAGCATTATGTCTTAGAAAACAATGTTTATACCTGAATTTTAAAATATTTTTTTTGCTAAAAAATTCAGACCATCGTCTGAGCCTTCACTGAGTTGTAGCAACATTAAAGATTATACCTCACCATAACAAATATAGTAAAAATGCAAAAGTGTGAAATATTATGAGAATTCTATGACAGAGACCATGAAATAAGCAAATGATATTCCAAAACAGTGCTAGTGCCATCAACCCTTGCTTGACACAGGTTTGCCAGAAACCTTCATTTTATTAAAAAAATGCAGTATCTGCAAGTGTAATAGAGTCAAGTGCAGTGAAACCTGGTATGCCTGTAGTGCCTAAATATTTAGAATTTTCAACCAGGTGAAAAGTGAAAGTCACTCAGTCATGTCTGACTCTTACAACAGATAAACAAAAATGAGCTCAAACTCTTAAAAAAAGTCATCTCATGAAAAAGTAATAAAAACAGCAAGGGGGAGGTTAAAAGGGACAAAAAATATTTTTAAAATGCATGACACTTGACTGAGTTTGAATTGAATTTTTAAAAGAAATAGTTCTAAATGCCACTGGAGACTACTGGGAGAAATGTAAATAAAGCCTATGTTAGATGATATTTATTAATGCTAATCTTCCTAAGTGTAATAATGGTATGGAGGTTAAGGAAGACAATGTCTATTCCTTAGGATATACACATTGAATGTTTAGAGACAAGAATCTTAACTCATAAAAATTATTTTCTTAAGGTTTAGCAGATGAAAAGAAAGGTGTGTCTGGGTAGATGAAGTATTAGACAAATATGCAGAGGGTGTGGCTTAATAGCCATAAATATAAAGGAAAGTGCATGCAATGTTATATTACTTCAGCATTTTGGTAGGTATGACAATTTTGAAACCAAAAATATTTGGAAAGACTGATTGTTGAAGAAAACATTCTGTATGATATAAAAGATTATGTTCTTTGTAGTGTTTTGCTTAATTACAAATTGTTATGTTCAATGAGAACTTTCTAGTTAAAATAATAAGGCAAAATAATAATAATAATAAAGTGGACCAGTGTAAAAAGTGCTATCATATATCTTTTGCACAACATAATTTCATAGTCAGTATTTTTGTCTGATGTTTATAGTCACCAAGTCATAATTCATCTATAAGTCTAGAATTCGTTACCTTAGATTCTGTTTCTCTATGCTTGAAAAAGCTCACTAAATAAGAAATATTTATAGTTGCTGACTTAATAAGAATATACATATTGAAAAATACTTGTGTAAGTAACTAATGCATGTGACCAGAATTTTTTCAGGGAAATGAAAAACAAGGGGCCAATCTTAAGGAAAGTAGCTGTTGTCTTATTTAATTTCTGCCAATGGTCTAACTCACTCAAGAAAGTCCTGGGAGCTTTTTTAATCTACCACCTTGTGTGAACAATCCTTCTCTTAGGCCGGGGAAAATACTTGTGCAATAAGAGCCACAGGAACTTGGGAAGTCCCGATGTTCTCATAGAAGTCACACATCTTAATTCCCAGGAACTCCACACCTGGCTACACAACAGAAATACCAAAGGAGCTTATTCTATAGATAGAATGCTGGGCTCTGCCCAATACTTGCCTCAGAATCTACAGGATTCATCCCTAGGAATTTTTACTATTTTTTTTTAAGTTCCTTTAACTGATTCCAAAGCCCTGCTAGGTGTAGGAATCAACAAGAAATTTACCTTCATAGGACTGAAATAGTTTCCTTAGAAAGATCTGATTTCTGTATGTTTAAATTCTTTCATAAAAATTAAAAATTATTCACAATTTGACTATCAAAATAGTGAATATCTAATGCATTTGATAATGGAAGAGCTACATTTGAATTACCTTTTTACAATTTACAATTCATGTAACATAGGAAGAATAATGTTACTTCTCAGCACTCCCCTGTGAAAAGGGAATAACCATGTCTATGAGTCAATACTGAGTTATGTCACCGTATTCATGCTTGTGAAACATAGTCACTTCTAAGACTTCATATTTGGAAAACCTACATCAATAAGTCTAATACAATACTAATCAATATTAGTATGCAGAATCAGCAGGCACAATGCTATAACATAAAAGGAATCAAAATTTAAATCTGCTTGTAAAATTTGGCACAAATAAATGGAAACTGTTACATTTGACCTTCTTTCTTCTTCCTTTCATTTCAGGGTAAAATAACACTCTAGAATGTCTGTATAATACTGAAGGAAATTCATCTGATATGAAACACATCAGTATATGCTCAAATCCACTTCTCTGTGATTTACTTAGTATAAGTCTTCAATGAATATCATCACAAAAATTTGTCAGGGACCTCTTGCCATATCTGCCATATCTGCCTGTGCAAGTTGACATCTGTGGGAACTTGCATTATTATTAGATGTGACATGAAATTTCATTTACTTAAAATACTGAAATAAGAACGAGTTTTGGAATTTAAGTAAATTTTCACTAGGGAGTTAAGGAGGGTTTTCAAGCCCAATCACTTTGGAACTTCCCTGGTGGCTCAGATGGTAAAGTGTCTGCCTGCAAGGCGGAAGACCAGGTTCAATCACTGGGTCAGGAAGATCCCCCGGAGAAGGCAATGGCAACCCACTCCAGGACTCTTGCCTGGAAAATCCCATGGACGGCGGAGCCTGGTAGACTGCAGTCTATGGGGTCGCAAAGAGTCGGAGACGACTGAAAGACTTCACTTTCACTTTTCTTTATAAGATGATCTTAATCAGAGCCCAGGTATCACTGGTTTAAATATTAAAGTTATTTATATTTTGCAGCAATTTCCCAAAGTTACATCCTATGTTATTACCCCAAATTCCTACAATTTAAGGAATCTAAGATAATTCTTGTGCAATTAACTTTCAGTCATGGACAAATGTTGAACAAATCAAATTTCCTAAACACTCAATATATTTATTAAGAAGTCATCACAGTGCTAGGGATTCAAACCTAACTTTGACAGAAAGCCAGGTGCCAGAGGAGTGTATTTTTGTCTATAAGATCTGCTGTATTTTGTAACACCATGAAACACACGTTGAACAATCAAGTATAAACGATAAAGTCTTAATGTACCCACTCATTACAACAAACTGCTCATTAAATAAAAAAAATGAAATAAGTGCTTAAAGGCTAAGTTGTGGGGAAAGGAGTTGTCTAATCTTGTAAATACTGTGTAATGTTGATACAAGTCAATAATTCTCAGCACGATTAAATGTAGAAGACATGAAATTTCCTGTTTTGTACAGTGTTTCCTTTATATCCTCCCCACTGCAACCTATGGTAAGGCACACACATTTTCATCCTTGAGCCTTTGGTGCTTTATGTACCTCATCTTAGCAGATGCTTCACCAATCATAAATTAAAGGAAAACTTTATTGCCTCTCATTTCTCTGACATTATTAGGCTTGTCACAGCACTGGATGCAGCATTTTATGAGACCTACTAAATCCCTCTTGGTATTTTGTTGCATGTAACCATTTCTTTGCCATCAGTGATTTCTTAACACACACACACACACCCCTTTATGATTAGAACAACTATTCCATAGCCTATACTTAAAGAGCTAGTTCAAAGCATTACATTGAAGTCTGAGGGAAAAAAAATCTGATTATCTTTGATCCTGTTGAAATTGCTAAGTGAATGCCAACTGTCCCTGTGAAAATGCAAATAGTTCAATCATATATATTATACTTTTTTCTTAAAGTATAATATATATATTATACTTTTTCTCTTAAAGTATATAAATGTCAGCATTTACAATTATTAAAATCTTCTCTTTTCGATTATTAGATTTATTGGAGTCTAAAAAAGAACAAAGAGAATACATTTCCTCTTGAAAAGATTAGTGTTCAAACACAGTGGCAAAAGATATTCTGTTTCAGTACTGAACCCTAACAGCATGGCACAGAATGATTTGTGTAAACCTTTAACTTGAAATATGCATGTTTTTTATTCAACCATTCGAGTGCTTTTAAGAGATCTGGAGTATGAATTATTATTATTGACCTAAGAGGGTCAAGTATTTTAAAACCAATCAATTCACGATTATTCATTTGTGAACTCTCCAAGCTAGTTGCTTTCTCAATCATATATCCCAGCTGCTTCAATTCTTTGGTGTTTACGTTTTTTTTTTTTTTATTATTATTAAATGTTTGATGGAAACAGAAACCTATCCCTGTCTTTATTCCAGGGTCTTTTAGCACAGTTATGCCATGATCTATGTATTGAAACTCATTAAGACATTCCACAATGCCTTATAGTAGGAGTTGTTCATTCATGATACACTGTTTTACCTGCCACAGTTGCTTCATATTTGTGTGTACATATATTTTCAATTCTCTAAGGTAAATACCAAAAATCGAGCTGATGGGAAAATGTATAGTTTTAAGAAACTGACCAACTGTTTTCCAAAGTGGTTGTGAATTTTCACATTCCCAGCTGCAAGGTCTGGGAGGTCCAAGGGTTCCACAATCTTTACAACCCTTGGTGTGGTCAGTCTTCTAAATCTTAGTCATGAAAGTGAATGTGGAGTGGCAACTTTTAATGGTTTTCATCTGCATATGTACTAACGATGTTGAGCCTTTTGGCCTGTATTTGTTTACCACCCATATATTTTATTTTACCTTTTGCCCAATATTTTCATTTTGTGTTCTTAGTATAAAGGTGTAAGAGTTCTCTGTATATCTTAGACACAAGCCTTTGAAATATATTTTTCCCAAGTCCATGGCTTGATTTTTCATTTTGCTAACAGTGTCTATCAAAGAGCAAAATTTTAAATTTTTATGAACTTTCAAATTATCAATAATTTCATTTTGTGGCTCATTCTTTGTGTTCCATATCTAAAAATATTTGCCTAACCTATAAAATTTTAATAATAATGAGCTCTTACATTTAGGCCTCCTATTCATTTCTTGTTAACATGATATACAATAAGGGTCTAAGTTCAATATATACACATTAAATATATATCATACCTAATTGTTTCAGCAGCCTTTGTGGAAAAATTGTCTATTTCTCACTGCATTTCCTTCACAGCTTGGTTGAAAATCAAATGACAAGATATGTGCGGTGCTGTGCTAAATCAGTTCAGTGGTGTCTGACTCTTTGCAACCCCATAGACTGTAGCCCGCTAGGCTCCCCTGTCTTTGGGATTTTTCCAGGCAAGAATACTGGAGTGTGTTGCAATCGCCTCCTCCAGGGAATCTTCCCGACCCAGGGATCAAACCCACATCTCTTACATCTCTTTCACTGGCTGACGGGTTCTTTACCACTATTACCACATGGGAAGCCCTGACAAGATATATGTCTATATTTAGATTCTCTATTTCAGTACATTAACCTTTTCATGCTAATACCACAATGTCTTGATTAATGTAGTTTCTTTTGCTATAATTTTGCTTTAGCTAAAATTTTACGGAATGGAATTATATAGTATGCATTATGAAGTCCTTTATTCACGACTTCCTTTTTCTCCCTGACTTCCTTCATTTGACATTATCCTTTGGAGGGTAATCCATACATATGCCTGTGTTTTGTTTCTTTAAATTTCTGAATATACTGCCAACTGTTCAGTAGTAATAGAATTCTCTCTTATCGTCAAACTATCCTTATGGTAGTTGAAAGAATTAGAAAGCAAATGAAAACAGCAAAGTAGATTGCACAATTACTAGAAGAGTCCTCTAGGATATTTACTCAGAAATGAATAATGAAAAAAGTACTGTTGAGCAAGCAGCAAAAACTTGGTTGATAACTGAACTGCATGTATCTGTAGTGAATTAGGTTTTCTAAGGCCCACTTGAGTCCACATTCCAAGATGTCTGGCTCTAGGTGAGTGATCACACCATCGTGATTATCTTGGTTGTGAAAACCTTTTTTGTACAGTTCTTCTATGTATTCTTGCCACCTCTTCTTAATATCTTCTGCTTCTGTTAGGTCCATATCATTTCTGTCCTTTATTGAGCCCATCTATGCATGAAATGTTACCTTGCTATCTCTAATTTTCTTGAAGGAAGCAATAGTTAGAACTGGACATGGAACAACAGACTGGTTCCAAATAGGAAAAGGAGTACGTCAAGGCTGTGTATTGTCACCCTGCTTATTTAAATTATATGCAGAATACATCATGAGGAACACTGGGCTGGAAAAAGCACAAGCTGGAATCAAGATTGCCGGAAGAAATATCAATAACCTCAGATATGCAGATGACACCACCCTTATGGCAGAAAGTGAAGAGGAACTAAAAAGCGTTTTGATGAAAGTGAAAGAGGAGAGTGAAAAAGTTGGCTTAAAGCTCAACATTCAGAAAACGAAGATCATGGCATCTGGTCCCATCACTTCATGGGAAATAGATGGGGAAACAGTGGAAACAGTGTCAGACTTTATTTTTTTGGGCTCCAATCACTGCATATGGTGATTGCAACCATGAAATGAAAAGATGCTTACTCCTTGGAAGGAAAGTTATGACCAACCTAGATAGTATATTAAAAAGCAGAGACGATATTTTGCTAACAAAGGTCCGTCTAGTCAAGGCTATGGTTTTTCCAGTAGTCATGTATGGATGTGAGAGTTGGACTGTGAAGAAATCTGATCACCGAAGAATTGATGCTTTTGAACTGTGGTGTTGGAGAAGACTCTTGAGAGTCCCTTGGACTGCAAGGAGATCCAACCAAGGAATGAATATTTGTTCCAAAGCTGAAGCTGAAACTGCAATATTTTGGCCACCTGATGTGAAGAACTGACTCATTTGAAAAGAACCTTGAGAGTCCCTTGTACTGCAAGGAGATCCAGCCAGTCCATCCTAAAGGAGATCAGTCCTGGGTGTTCATTGGAAGGACTGATGCTAAAGCTGAAACTCCAATACTTTGGCCACCTCATGCAAAAAGTTGACTCATTGGAGAAGACTCTGATGCTCAGAGGGATTGGGGGCAGGAGGAGAAGGGGATGACAGAGGATGAGATGACTGGATGGTATCACTGACTTGATGGACATGAGTTTGAGTGAACTCCGGGAGGTGGTGATGGACAGGAAGGCCTGGCGTGCTGTGATTCATGGGGTCGCAAAGAGTCAGACATGACTGAGCGACTGAACTGAACTGGTAGTGAATTAGATATTCAAGACACTGTGAGCGTTTTCAGTGAAAGTTTGGTTAAAGGTAATAGTGAAATATCTAGACCACGAGGATACCAATACGGGTCTGTACGTTTTGACATTCCTTTTTCCCTTTGTGTCAATCAAAATTTCCACATGGAATCATTTTATTTTTGCCTGGAAAAAACATTCGTTTAACATTTCTAGGAGTTCTGATGTGCTATCAATGAATCTCTCAGCTTTTGTTTGAGAATGTATTTATATCACTTAGATTTTGAAATATACTCTACTTAAAAATTCCTAGATGAAGTTTCTTTTTTCAGTTCTTTACAAATCTCTATTGTTTTCTACCTTGTATGGTTTCAGGTAAGAATTCTTCTATAATTGTCTTTTTTATCTGGCTGCTTTTGTAATCTTTTTTTTTTTTTTTGTCTGACTGTTTTTAAGAATTTTTTTAATCACTTGTTTTTAGTAATTTGATTGTTATTCAAGTTAGCGTGGTATTCTTTATATTACTTATGTCTGGGTTTACTAAAATTTTTGATTCTGTGGTTTTAGTTTTCATCAGATTTTCAAATATTTTTACCATTATTTTTCCTTATACCTTATTTTTTTCCACCTCCTACTTTGGGGTTTCAGTAACACCTTTATTGCTGCTGCTGCTGCTATGTCACTTCAGTCGTGTCTGACTCTGTGCGACCCCATAGACGGCAGCCTACCAGGCTCCCCTGTCCCTGGGATTCTCCAGGCAAGAACACTGTAGTGGGCTGCCATTTCCTTCTCCAATGTGAAAAGTGAAAAGTGAAAGTGAAGTCTCTCAGTCATGTCCGACTCATAGCAATCCCATGGACTGCAGCCTACCAGGCTCCTCCATCCATGGGATTTTCTAGGCAAGAGTACTGGAGTGGCTTGCCATTGCCTTCTCCGAACACCTTTATTAGACAGATTGATATTGCCTCACAGTTCATTATTTATGTACCTTTTTTGTTCAGTCCTTTTCCAGGTGCTTAATTTTGGGTATTTTCTATTACTGGATTTTCAATTCCTCTGATCTTTTATTCTGGGGTATCTACTCTTCCATTAATCTTGACATTAATCTTGTCATTTTTATATTTCTGATATTGAGTTGTTCATCTCTAGAAGTTCATTTGGATCTTTCTGCGGTTTTCTATTTCTCTCTTAATATAGTCATATTATTTCTCACATCTTTGAACATATTTTAGATTTATGTATGTGCTTAGTCACTCAGCCATGTCTGACTCTTTGTGACCCCATGGACTACAGCCCACCAGGCTCCTGTGTCCATGGGAATTCTCCAGGCAAGAATACTAGAGTGGGTTACCATGACCCCCTCCAGGGGATCTTCCCAACCCAGGGATCAAACCCAGGTCTCCCACATTGCAGGTGGATTCTTTACCAGCTGAGCCACCAAGGAAGTCCATGAATACTGGAATGGGTAGCCTATCTATTCTCCAGGGGACCTTTCCAACCCAGGAATCAAACCAGGGTCTCCCAGCATTGCAGGCAGATTTTTTACCAGCTGAATTACCTGGAAAGCTGTAACTATTTCAAAATTCTTCTTTATATTTGGCTCTATTTCTATAGAAGTGTCTGTAATGTTTTGTTTAATTTTAAGCATTGTTTGCTTTATGTTGTTGAATGTTGGATTTTGTTTTATTGCTTCAAAGGGTGTGCAATTTTGTTTTCCCATAGGGGTACCTACTTGTGGATAAATTTTATATTTTTGAGGCTTTCTTTTAAGCCTTGTTATGACAGATACGGTGTAGACTTAATCTAGGACTAATTTAGCCCTGCTACTAAGGTGCGCCTCTTCAGAACACTTAAGCAATTCTTCTATTAAAAGACATTTCCACTTTGACTTCTGGGAACACAAATATTTCTAGTCCTGTGTGGGTACTGAATCGTTCGGTCTGTTTTTCAGTGGTTCTTTCTAGTTTTGGAAAAATTTATCCCACTCACACGTGGATCAATTCTCAGCCAAAGACTCAAAGGGACCCTGGGTACAAACCTCTAGAACGCTCTCCTCCAGAGCTCTCTCTGATCCAAACTCAGCTTTCTATTCTCTCAACTCAACATGATTTCTAGGCTTTCCCTGCACTGTGTTCTAAGAACTACTTTTAGGCAACAGACTAGGTCAGTCATAGAAATCACCTCATTTGATATCTTTCTTCTAGTTATCCTAGTCAGGAACTGGCTATTGTCTGATGCCTCAAATCCATGGTTTAATTAACCAATTTTTCCCATTTTTGAGTCCTTTCTTTGAACTCCTGGAATATATGGAAAACCATTAAAACTACAACAAATACACATGGCCAAATACTGAAAAGTCAAAATCAAAATTAAGTTTGAACCAAGGCTAAAGTCAGAAACAAAATGAAGTTATGTGATACACAATTAAATCTAAGTTTCAGAAAGAAATGCAATTATTAATATATATTTTGATAGTTAAATTTTAATATTGTGATATTAGATGACAGAAATAAATATTCTGCAGTACAAGGATTACTCTACTACTCACTTGCAATATTAAGTATTGAGTCACTTGAATCTGAGATTGTTGGAGGCATATATTGCATAATATTTGACTAGCTCTGCTGACATTAGATTCTGCTAATATTGATGTTCTCATCTAATTATTCAGTGTTCCTTCAACTAAATAAAATGGACTTAATATAGTAGATGAACACTGATAGCTCAGTTGGTAAATAATCCATCTGCAATGCAGGAGACCCCAGTTTAATTCATGGGTTGGGAAGATCAAATAAAGAAGGAATAGGCTACCCACTCTAGTATTCTTGGGCTTCCCTTGTGGCTCAGCTGGTAAAGAATCTGCCTGCAATGTGGGAGACCTGGATTAGATCCCTGGTTGGGAAGATCCCCTGGAGAAGGGAAAGGCTACCCACTATAGAATTCTGGCCTGGAAAATTCCATGGACTGTATAGTCCATGGGATTACAAAGAGTCAGACATGACTAAGTGACTTTCACTTCACTTCACTTCATAGTAGATGAACACCTGGACATTCCTCCTTTTCTCCACTTCCATTCCTACCTTTGAAGATTAGCTGTGTAGATTGCAGCCATGAAATTAAAAGACACTTACTCCTTGGAAGGAAAGTTATGAGAAACCTACATAGCATATTAAAAAGCAGAGACATTACTTTGCTAACAAAGGTCCGTCTAGTCAAGGCTATGGTTTTTCCTGTGGTCGTGTATGGCTGTGAGATTTGGACTGTGAAGAAAGCTGAGCGCCGAAGAATTGATGCTTTTGAACTGTGGTGCTGGAGAAGACTCTTGAGCGTCCCTTGGACTACAAGGAGATCCAACCAGTTCATTCTAAAGGAGATCAATCCTGGTTGTTCATTGGAGGGACTGATGCTGAATCTGAAACTCCAATACTTTGGCCACCTCAGGCGACGAGTTGACTCACTGGAAAAGATTCTGATGCTGGGAGGGATTGGGGGCGGGAGGAGAAGGGGACGACAGAGAATGAGATTGCTGTATGGCATCTCCGACTCGATGGACATGAGTTTGAGTGAACTCCAGGAGTTGGTGATGGACAGGGAGGCCTGGCGTGCTGTGATTCATGGGGTCGCCAAGAGTTGGACATGACTGATCGACTGAACTGAACTGAAAGTTGAAATCTCACTGAAGGCAATCCCACAAACATTTTCTTACCGCTTGAAGAAAACTCTCAGCATTTTCAGAAGCTGGTTGAAAGTTGTTTTCTTTACTTTTTTAAAAAAAATTTTAATTTGTAATAATCTTTCAAATGATGCTTCTCATAATCTCTTGAGGTTATTTTCCTTTTCATCTTTAATCTACATGTTTGGCAAAGTAGCAATATTGGCTTTCTAGAAAAAAAAATCATACAAGTTTCCACATTGCTTATATACCAATTTTAGCTTCATTCCAGGAATACAATGATATGAAGATCTTCAGAGCAGATGGCATACAAAAGTACTATCTATAGTATTTTTGTTACTTCTCAGCAAGGATCAGAGGAATTCTGTCAGTGCATAGTTCAGAGATAACAGAAATAATATTAAAGTTGGCAACGGAACTTTGGAAGACTGAAACAAGAGTCAAGTTCAATTGTTGCTTTGAGCTGTTGATACAAGAACTATCTTGATGTTGGCTGGAATTTCTTGAGACTTCTGGAAAATACTCAATGGTTGTCTTATTCTGCCATTATTCTGTTCTGTTCTGTTCAGTCGCTCAGTCGTGTCCGACTCTTTGCGACCCCATGGACTGTAGCCTACCAGGCTTCTCCATCCATGGGATTCTCCAGGCAAGAATACTGGAGTGGGTTACCATTTCCTTCTCCAGGGGATCTTCCCGACCCAGGGATCGAACCCGGGTCTCCCGCATTGGAGGCAGACGCGTTAACCTCTGAGCCACCCATATTAGACTCTCTTGAGTATTCATTCTAGAACTTCACTTGAAAAGACAGTACTCAGAATTCTCAAGGCAGGTGGCCTAGAAAGATTTCCATTTATCTCGGAATCTCATCATCTTCTCTCTAATGTTTTCTTCCATTTCCCTTTCCATGTCTCAAATATAGTTTTATATTTCTCACTACTTAATATTTTTTGTTCATTTCTATTTTAGTTTTTATTCTTGCCAATCTGCTGAAAAAGCCCCTCAAAAAAATTTAAATTCTTTTCAGTGACTTTTCTTAAATGTCAGTGTTGGAGATGGTGCAGAGAAATAGTCCCTATGTCACTACATTGTTGTTGCTTAATTGAATATTTACAGCAGTTCCATGCACAGCACCACAGTGAGAAGATTCCTTTTCTTTCTTTGTTTTAAAATAGGTTTGATCTCTTTTGATTAATGGCTTGACCCAAACAGCACACAATTCTTACATTCATGAAAGTGACAAAACCTGAAAACATTCTCTGAGCTAGAAAGTTACACATTTTCTTATCTCTTGAAAATTTCAAGTAAAAGTATAACTTTTAATTTAGAAAAAATAATAAAAATGATATAAAAATTAAAATAATAGAGTTGGAAAACAAATTCCTTCACATAATAGAGATATTAAAAATGAATTTAAATGTCAATTTTGACCCCTCCCACTCTTCAGAGACACTGGCAAGAGAACAAACTATTGCATGAAGATTCTTTATGGTACATATTCATGCTTACTAAAAGCTGTTAAGGAAGCATTACCCATCTCTGGTGAACTCTGCATATAATTCCCTGCAGCACCTGCTCCAAGTCTATTCATCCTCCTTAGTACAAAACATAGGAATGCTAAGATGTTAATACTTGGAGTTCAAAGCATTTTAGTTCCCATATCCTCTCTCTCCTCCAGTTAATAACTCTCCTTGCCTGTTCAGTTGATGCCAGCCCCTGTATGCCAGCTGTTCTACTGTGAGTGCTAGTTGCTTCAGTTGTGATTCTACTGTGCTTAATGATGCTTTTGAACTGTGGTGCTGGAGAAGACTCTTGAGAGTCCCTTGGACTGCAAGGAGATCCAACCAGTCCATTCTAAAGGAGATCAATCCTGGGTGTTCATTGGAAGGACTGATGCTAAAGCTGAAACTCCAATACTTTGGCCACCTCATGCGAAGAGTTGACTCACTGGAAAAGAGTCTGATGCTGGGAGGGATTGGGGGTGGGAGGAGAATGGGATGACAGAGAATGAGATGGCTGGATGGCAGCACCGACTCGATGGACATGAGTTTGAGTGAACTCTGGGAGTTGGTGATGGACAGGGAGGCCTGGCGTGCTGTGATTCATGGGGTCGCAAAGAGTTGGACACGACTGAGTGACTGAACTGAACTGAATTGAATGTACTTTTCAAGCTACTTATTGCACTGTAAGATTAAAAAATTTTTTTAAACTTTTTTGTTTGGGTTTATGTATTCTTTGTGTGAAAAGCATTATAAGCCTATTAGAGTATATAGCCAATTGTGTTAGTTGGTTACCCAAAACAAACTGGACTTATGAGCATACTCTTGGAATGGAATTCATTCATAGGTAGGACTTCAGTTCAGTTCGGTTGCTCAGTCGTGTCTGATTCTTTGCAACCCCATGGACTGCACCATGCCAGGCCTTCCTGTCCATCATCAACTCCTGGAGTTTACTCAAACTCATGTCCATTGAGTCGGTGATGCCATCCAACCATCTCATCCTCTGTCATCCCCTTCTCCTCCCATTTTCAATGTAGCACTTACTGTATACCAATCAGCTTTTGCTCTGAAACAAATCACTCCAAAATTCAGTGAATTAAAGCAACACCATTTATTTAGCTCACAAGTCATTGGGGACAGCTTAGTGGTTCACTGGTCTGAGTCAGCTTGGTTGGTCACTGTTAGGTTTCCTCATGTATGTTTGCTCAGATCCCAGATTGGCTGGAAGCTGGACGGTATTGGCTGGTCTCACTTACATGTTTCACACTCGGTAGGCTCTCTACCAGGGTGTCTAAGTTTTTTTTTTCACAAGGCTTGTCATCCTGCAGCAGAACAGCTTGGGTTTCTTCACAAGGCAGTTAAAGGATTGCAGATGGCAGCAAAAGAAAGACAGAGTGTTCCTTTATTCAGGAACTCTTCAAATATATTCTTGCATTTTATTTGATATTGTGCCAATGGCCAAAGCATGTCATATAGCCAAACTCAGTCTCACTATTTGAGAGTACATCCATGGGTATGAATGAAGAAGAAAAGAATTTGCTGTGATTTTTACAATTGACTTAATTATTGATTCCCATATTATTATATCACTTATTCACAGTGACTCTGTTCTCTTTTCTAAACCCAGACTTTTAGCTCTTTGGCCCATTATTTGATTGGGTCATTTATTTTTCTGGAATTGAGCTGCAGGAGATTAATTTTGGAGATTAATCCTTTATCAGTTGCTTCATTTGCTATTATTTTCTCCCATTCTGAAGGCTATCTTTTCACCTTACTTATAGTTTCCTTTGCTGTGTAGAAGCTTTTGATTTTAATTAGGTCCCATTTGTTTATTTTTGCTTTTATTTCTAATATTCTGGGAGGTGGGTCTTCGAGGATCCTGCTGTGATTTCTCCAAAGAAGACATAAAGATGGCTAACAAACACATGAAAAAATGCTCAACATCCCTCATAATCAGAGAAATGCAAATCAAAACCACAATGAGATACCATTTCACACCAGTCAAAGTGGCTGCTATCCAAAAGTCTACATGCAATAAATGCTGGAGAGGGTGTGGAGAGAAGGGAACCCTCTTACACTGTTTGTGGGAATGCAAACTAGTACAGCCACTATGGAGAACAGTGTGGAGATTCCTCAAAAAACTGGAAATAGAACTGCCATATGATCCAGCAGTCGTACTCCTGGGCATACACACCGAGGAAAACAGAATTGAAAGAGACACGTGTACTCAAATGTTCATTGCAGCACTGTTTATAATAGCCAGGACATGGAAGCAACCTAGATGTCCCTCTGCAGACGAATGGATAAGAAAGCTTTGGTACATATACACAATGGAGTATTACTCAGCCATTAATAAGAATGCATTTGAATCAGTTCTAATGAGGTGGATGAAACTGGAGCCTACTACACAAAGTGAAATAAGCCAGAAAGAAAAACACCAATACAGTATACTAACGCATATATATGGAATTTAGAAAGATACAAATGATAACCCTGTATACGAGACAGCAAAAGAGACACAGATGTATAGAACAGTCTTTGGGACTCTGTGGGAGAGGGTGAGGGTGGGATGATTTGGGAGAATGGCATTGAAACATGTATGTTGTCATATGTGAAACGAATCACCAGTTCAGGGTCGATGCATGTTCCTGGATGCTTGGGGCTGGTGTGTGGGGATGAGCCAGAGGGAGGATAAAGGGAGGAGGGAGGTGGGAGGGGGGTTCGGGAGGGGGAAATCATGTACACCTGGGGCGGATTCATGTCAATGTATGGCAAAACCAACCAATATAATATTGCAAAATAATTAGCCTCCAATAAAAAATAAATAAATAAACCCAGACTTTTAATGAATTAATAGTTGAATCAAGGCAGATGAACTCGAGTTGGCACAACCATAACTACAACAAAGAAGTGACACCAGACAGTTTATAGTATAGAAGTACACACATTCATGATATTCTAAGAGACAAAATAAAATTAAAGATAATGAAGTGTACTAGCCTATGTAGCATAAACCCAGAGAATGCAAGAATAGTTTTGATGGAGACATTAATTGGTTTAGAATACATAATGAACAGAATAGTGACCTATTTCCTAGTCTTCAAATTTACCTCTGCTAAGGTGCCTGTCCATTCTAAAGGAGATCGATCCTGGGTGTTCATTGGAAGGACTGATACTAAAGCTGGAACTCCAATACTTTGGCCACCTCATGCGAAGAGTTGACTCACTGGAAAAGACTCTGATGCTGGGAGGGATCGGGGGCAGGAAGAGAAGGGGACGACCGAGAATGGGATGGCTGGATGGCATCACCGACTCGATGGACATGAGTTTGAGTGAACTCCGGGAGTTGGTGATGGACAGGGAGGCCTGGCGTGCTGTGATTCATGGGGTCGCAAAGAGTTGGGACACGACTGAGTGACTGAACTGAACTGAAGGTGCCTGTTGGAAACTCCACAAGGATTTGTCCATGACATTTTGTGCACATGTTCAAGATGCAAATGAATTATCTTCCTTCACTCAAATCTTCCTGCAAGTCCCTTATTTTGATTCACTCGTTGATTCATTCCACAAATATTTATCTAGTGGTTACCAGGTGCTACTGTTTTCTAAGTGTGGTGATAGAGTAAACAGAGTTTCTTCCCTAAAGGATCTTACATAGAGTGCATGGTGAGTACATAGAAAAATTTAAAAATTAAGAAGCCATAGAATATTGTATTGAGATAAATGCAAATACAAAAACATACACAGACAGTATCTCTTAGTAGGGAGTAAAAATTTAGCTACTTGGGAACCAGTGTTGCATTGCTTTTTAATTTGAACACTACTCTAACTTATGAAATTGGAATTCTAATTTCAAGTATATGCCCAATATACATTCTTTCATATGTACCAAGACATAGACATATAAAACTGTTAAAAGCATCATTTGTCCATAAGAGCAACAATCTATGGAAAGAATCAAATGTGTATTAATATGCAATAGAGTATTATTAGATAGATTCTAAGAAGAAAAGTAAAACTGTGTTTGCTGGTAAAATGCATACATTTTAGCAGCCGCTTTGGAAAACAGCTTCACATTATATTAATAAATGGAACAGTCATATATCTTAAAACTTAGTAGTTCTACTCCTAAGTTTTTACCCTGGAGAAATTATTACACATGCCTACCAAAACATATGCAAAAAGATTCATGCTAACCCTGTTTATATCAGCAAAAGATTTTAGAATGTTTAAGAGTGGAAGAATGGATAAATTAAATGTACTCACACAACAGAATATTTTATGCCAGTGAAAATAAATAGAACTTGGTAAATCTTAAAGAATATAAAAAATAAAAGTCATAATATGACTCCCTTTTCAACTACCGGAAACCAGCTTTTAAAAGACTAGAAAATCATCTACATTAAAATAAAATAGTTTAAAACATTGGTAAGCTACTGAAGTTGCTGAGATTTTAGGGGTAATATTCTGAATACAACAAAAGTTGAGGTGAGCACAACATTCTCCATACTATTTTCCCCCCATAGAATATTTCATGAATTTTGGAGACAGACAAAAGGCTAAAAACTGGGCAGATCCAAGCTTCTATGAGTCAGAAAAACCAGCAGCCCCTTTAGTATCCTCAATATCCTCGGGAGGCAAACATGGATATTCTGATATGCCAAAAGGAAGCTCCAATGCTTTGGCCACCTGAATATTGCAAAGAGCCAGCTCATTGGAAAAGACCCTAATGATGGGAAAAATTGAGGGCAGGAGAAGTAGCGGGGAACAGATGATGAGATGGTTGAATGGCATCACTAACTCAATGGACATGAGTTTGGTCAAGCTCCAGGAAACAGTGAAGGACAGGGAAGCCTGGTGTGCTGCAGTCCAGGAGCTTGCAAAGAGTCAGACAAGACTTAGTGACAGAACAACAACAGGACAGTAAGCAGGAGGGGCTAAGATTCTAGAGGAAAACAAGGTGCAAATAAGTGACATTGCCATCACAATTGTTTCCCCCTTAGGGAAATTCTTGAAATGTTAGCTAAACAGTGTGAAAGTCTAAGAAGCCAAGCAGAAATTATCTGAAAAGCAAAGTTCTTTTCAGAAGTTTCACATTGCTAGGGAGACCAAAACTGTAGTTTATCATAGGCCAAAGCAAACAAATCTGAGTAAACACACAAAGTTCTCATTTGGAATCCTGAAGAGCTTCACTCCAGAAGTAGGAATATATCAATGACAGAGAGAACTTAAAAACAAAAACAAAAAACTCTATTTCAGTCTAAGATTAGTTCAGTCCTTGATTAGACACAGATGATCTGCCCCTACCTACTCTTATTGCAGGTCAAGGGCTTCCCTGATGGCTCAGATGGTTAAGAATCAACTTGTAATGAAGGAGTCCTAGGTTCGATCCATGGGTCAGGAAGATCCCCTAGAGAAGGGCATGGCAATCACTCCTGTATTCTTCCTTGGAGGATTTCATGGAGAGAGAAGCCTGGTGGGCTACAGTCCATGGGGTTGCAACGAGTTGGACATGACTGAGCGACTAACAAAGCAACATAGAGGAAGTCAATCATCATCCAGAGCCTCTGCAATAGTTCATACTCAATATATGGCATTTAATAAAAAATCACGCATGTGAAATGTATCAGTCAGCTATATCCACAGTTATGTTGCAAAACAAGCAATCCTACAATCTCAGCATCATGAGACAATGAGTATTTCTTTGTTTTACAACTACAAGGTGGCTAGTAGTGTTTTTTTCCTGAGGCTGTGAGTCTGCAGGTCAGCTGGGATAGTTCTGTTTTAGGTTGCATATTTGTACATCAACAGAGGTAGTTCTGCTCTGGCTGTTCTATTCTGCAGTTCAGGCTGAATGGGTGACAGTTACCCAGAATCAGAAGTGTGCAAAATAGACCATGTAAGCATATCAACTGCTTTGATATCACTTCTACTAAGCACCCATTCACCAAAGCCACCTGGCAAAGTCCAGAGTGAAGGAGTTGGCAAGTACTTTCCATCATCAATGGGGCCATGGAAACTATGGAATCTATGTGGAAAATTAATGCTAACTGGATGCAGAAAGTGAAAAGAAGCGTAAATAGTGCCAGGACTCAGTTTACTATCTTGGTCAAAATTATTTGTGCCACTCCTACCTACAAAATATCCTTATATTCATGTCAAGATTCAGAAAATCTCAAACAACTATGTTATTGAGTATATATAGATATGTTATTCCAAGATTTTTTTATAATTTTAAAAGATCAATAGTTCTCATTAATCACATTAAAATGGAGAAAAAGTATATGATCTTCTCAAAATATACAATAAATCAACTGATGAGATTTAATGCACATCTATGATTAAAAACTCTCATTGAACTAGGAATAGAAGGAAATTTCCTGAATCAACAAAAGATAGGGACAAAAGCACTGCAGTAAACATCATATTTAATGGTAAAATTTAAATATCTTCTCCCTGAAGACCATGAATAAGACAAAAATGCTCATTCTCACTACTTTTATTCATCATTGTCCTACTGCTCCAAGCTAATGGAATAAATCAAGGGGGAAATTACATAAGGATAGAAAAGAAAGACACAAAATTGTCATCATTTATATATGACACAACATAAAAATCCATAAAGAATCTGCAATAAAAACATTAGATTTGATGAGTGAACTTAGTGAGTTTGTTGACTATTTAGTCAATATAAAATAAGCAAACATCTATACAGAAAGTACATAAAAATAGATATTCAAATTAAAATATGCCCCATAATAACATAAATACCTTAAACATCCAGAAACAAAAGATATATAGAACCTATACACAGAAATTATTGAGAGAAATTAAAGGTATAAATGAATGAAGACATATACTGAGTTTATGGTTTGTATTTTATAGATGATTCAGTATTGCTAAGATGTCAATTGTCAAAAAATACATTAATTAAAAAATAAATTTGAAAAGGATGTCAATTGTCTTCAGGTAGATCTATAGGTTCACTATAATTCTATTTAGATTATAAACAATCTGTGAATTGACATACTGATTTTTAAATTATACAAAAACTCAAAGTCAAAACTAATGAAGTCAATCTTAAAAAGAAAAAGCTGGAAGATACATCATCAGTATTAAGAGAGACCCACTGACATAGGATCCCCCTTACACTGCAATGGACAAAAGTCACCCACGTTACAGCAAAGGAGACACAGCAGTGTGCACTTGACTAGTGTATCTCCTTGTCCTAACCACACTACATCACTCAGAAGCTACCCAGCTCTACGAGTGATGAAATAGTTCTTCAATCTGCAGCTAAGACAACAGCTGGGAGAGAACTCCCTGTAAGGACAAGATGCCATCTTCCAGGATGAAGTGTATGCCCTAAGTCAACTAAAATGATATGATGATATGATATCCCCAATAGATAAAGTGTCCGGTCTAGGCTCTAAAGGGTAAAACTTAACTCACTTAACATCATTTCAAGTTGGCCTCTTGGAATTTGTATTGCTTACTTTAGCAACTTTAGGTCTGTGGTCTGAAAGGGCAAAGTAAATGTCTCACTGAAGTTACAGCCATGGCTGAGTTTTTTCACTCTGTGTCTAGAGTTAAAGAAAGGAATCAGTATACTAGCATGAGTAATAGACCCTAATCTTGGGAAGGAGATAGGGTTGCTGTTACATAAAGGGGCAGCCTAGAGTAGATTGTGTGGAGCCCTATACCAAGGTCACAGGACAAAAATCTCCAAAACTGACTGAGTCCCTTGGCAGCTGTTGCCATGAGCCTCTGGATCTAAATCAGCCTGCTCACTGACTCTATATCAGGTAAAATACCCACCCTATAGCATCCTAACCAATCAACTAATGCCACCCTTCCAGCAGGAATTTTCTTTGTCTTGAGGCTGTAAAAATTGGCGATTAGTCCACAAAAGATGTTGGCTCTCCCTTGAGCTGACCAGATGTTCTAACAGCATCTCCCTTTCCACAGTGTCTCCTGCTCTAATAAACTCATTCACCTCTCATTCTGCCTCATGTCTGGAAATTCTTTTCCAACCTGCACATGGATCCCCACAGGTTTGCATTTGGTGATATGAAGGGGAGACTCTAGGCATTCCATGCTGAATCTGACTGATAAATGCACAAGTGCAGCAGCTATGACCTGAGACGGGCATGCATGGTGATCAGAAGCTCAGGTACAAGCTCCAGACCCAGAGCATTCAGGGAAGCTCCTTCTAGTATCTTCCAGAATCCCAGAGAAGTTGTTCACAGATAGGATGAACACAAATGGAAATCAAATGAATTTAAGCAAACAAGGGATGACCTATACTATATAGAACGTCACCCAGATTTGGCCTTCTGAAAAAAAACACTCACTTATGCCACTAGCTGCAGAGAATGTTGCTGATGGCTTACAGCCATGTCCTTCTCAGGGCTTTATTCTCATGAAGGGAGCCTCATGAGACGTTCATCCATGTTTCAGTCCCCGCTCTGGGGCACTAGCCCTTGCTTCAGCTTGGGACAATTCTGAAGGTCATTCCCAGTCTAAACTGTGAGATGGGCTATGAATGGCCTTGGGTTCATTTCACTCAGTCCTGCTTTCTTCATTTCTAAATAGCATTTGTTCCCAAACACAGTATCCAATAAATCTTCTTCATACAAATTCCCACTTGAATCTGGTTCTAGGGAACATATCCTAAGACAACGTCCCTATTTAGCTTAAACCATAAACATCTACAGCTAGACTGTCAGCACCTTGAAGGCAAGCAGAGTCTCTTTTCCTGCCATAATTCTGGTTGTTAGTGTAGAGCTTTGCACATTGCTAGTGCTTACTGGAAATGGCAACCCACTCCAATATTCTTGCCTGGAGAATCCCATGGAAAGTGGAACCTGGCAGGCTACAGTCTATGGGGTAGCAAAGAGTCAGGCACGACTGAGTGACTAAACAACAGTGGTATAACTGATGACCAAATCATGAGCTGTCCTTCCCACAAGACTGTAAACATCTTGAGAACAGGACTACAACCAATTAATTTTTTTTTTTTACATTATCACACATTCAATAATAACATTCAGCAGAGGCTTTAAATATATCTCCCTTGCTTTTTCAAAAGAAAGATCAACTTCTAGAGTGCTACTGCATAACAAAAGAGAAGTTAATATATTCACTTACATTGAAAAACACTTTCTTTGTTAGCCTAATAGCATATGCTTTCCATTTTCTCTTTAGAAAAATTCAGATCAGCACCTTTGATCTACTAATTGACATGGACAGGGAAAAAAGCAACCTGACATGGTTTGCCATTCTGCTATTTTTAAAATTTTGACACTGATGCAAATAAAGCCCCAGACCTGTGTTCAGAGATATCAAACGTTAAACGATACATTTTCAGAGGAGATAATGATAGATAATGATGGAAATGAGTTCTTACCAGAGTCATCACTGGGTTTGAGCTCTCCAGCTTCAGACACTCCAAATTGGTTGAGTGCTTCTGTAGCGACGTGAACAAGGACAGTTTGAGGGAAACATCAGGGAGCCCTGATTCTATTAACTGTAATCACTGTGGTGTTTCCTCTCGCTGGTACAACACATTTTCCATGTAGCAATAAATGCTGAAGCACATTTCATTAATTCGTGCTTTCCCCTAAACAGCAATGTGTTTAGCCGCAGATCAGTGTGTGACTTTATCACAGAAATGGAAGCGAGGGAAGTGCAATGAAACAAACCACTGAACCATCTTCCAGGAAAGCTGTTCTTTGCTGTGAGGTGCTTTGAACTAGGTCTACTGCCGTCAGCACAGTAAGGGACCTGCTCCCCTTAGAGTCCTGGGTTCCCCAGGGAAATCTCTCAGGAACCTGAGGTTAAACCGGATTCTGCTACGTTCAGTCATCTTTGCTAGTCAGCTGCAGTTTCTCTCTGGAGGCTTGTGTAGTCAATCTGTCTATGCTTAAGTCAGGAACTTGAAATTCTAATTACCGCCCCGATGGCAGTTTGCAATATGTCTTTTGTGCAGGCCACTGACTGCTTCTGGAGAACCAGCAGTTTCTCAACTGGAGCTTTAGAGAAGGGACAGTTCTTAACTATGACTCTTCAGAGAATTAATATTGACAGAACACTTGTTATGTCTGTAGATGAATAGTAAGGGAGCCTTGTAGAGACTCAATGAAGTAGAACATTTTCATTTGTAGTTATCAATGGAATAAACACCATTCTTCTTACAGTTATTATGTGTAAAGTGTGTAAAGAAATTAGTTCAAGACCGGGAAAGATAATATGAACTGTATTTGACATGGAATTGTAATTTTATTATCACTGCCTACTCATATCCCAGTGTTAAACGCTCATTTGAAAGAGGCATATATTTAGATATTTTTGTTCAGTGCTTGCATGCATGAGGGGCTAACATCAAATAGGAGGAAATTAAAGGTAGTCTGTAGATCTCGGAAGACTGATTATTGTATGAAAGTAAGATTGCTTCTTTGCCAGATAGTTTCTATTTTCTCTGTAAGATCCCTTACTCTTTCACAGCTTGTCCTGTGCAGAAAATCACAAAGGACTCCTTTTCCTCTGGCTTCCTCTCAGCTCAGACAATGTGCAGACCCCTTGGATGTCAGAGGGAAAGAGCAGAATGAGGTCAAAGTATTTATTCCCCAGGCTCCCTTCCTCCCTGTGGGGTCTCTCTTAGGCTTGTGGTGAGCATTACCTGGAGGTAAGAGTTCTCAGCAACTAACCCTCTCTGCGTAGCTCCCTTTTCCTTCTAGGTTCCACTTCAGCTCCTTCCCTTTAATCCTTCAGATCTAAGTATAGATGCTCCCCAACTCATAATGGTTCTACTTATGATTTGCGATTTTACAATGGTAGGAAAGCCTTACACATTCAGCGGAAACCATACTTTGAATTTTGACCCTTTCCCAAGTTAGGAATATACAGTACCGTACCTTCTGTTGATGTTGGACAGTAACAATGAGCAGAGCTCCCAGACAGCCAGGGATCATAAGAGTAAACATCCAACATGCTTAGAACCATTTGGTATCCGGATGACCACTCTGGTTTTCACTTTCAGGACATTATCCAATAAATTCCATGAGATATTCACAACTTTATTATAAAATAGGCATTGGTGTTAGATGATTTCCCCAACTGTAGACTAATGTACATGTACTGTGCACATTTCAGGTAGGCGAGGCTAAGCTCTGATGTTTTTTAGGTTAGTTGTGTTAAATGCATTTTCAACTTATAATACTTTTGTTTATTTATTTATTTTTTCCTATTGGCTGGACACATTGTTTTTCTATCAATAAATCCAATTACGATGATGGTTCTCTACATAATGAGTTGTAGTTCATGTAGAGAAAGTTCAGGAGTGTCTATATTGAATATGATAGAGTTGCTGTTGTTGTTCAGTGGCTAAGTCATGTCCTACTCTTTGCAACCCCATGGACTGTAGCCCTCCAAGCTCCTCTGTTCCTGGGATTTCTACAGGCAAGAATTGAGAGAATTTCTATTTCCTTCTCCAGGGGATCTTTCCAACCCAGGGATTGAACCTGCATCTCCTGAATTGGCAGGTAGATTCTTTACCACTAAGCCACCAGGGAAGGCCAAATAGAATGTCAATACTACTTAATGGTATCTATCTATTAGATTCATAGTTAATAAAATGGAACATGATGAACTTGTTTGAAGAAAACAATTCCCCTGTTTTAATTGTCTAAACCTCTGAACGGCTATTTATTTATTTATTTAAATTTAATAAATGGTACAAAGCACAATGCCATAAACATTAACAGTTAAAATATCACCAAATGAAAAAAAATGCTATAGAATACACAGTTGCAAAAAACTACATTATTTTACAACTGCCTCAGGCTGCAAAAAGAAAAAAAAGCCCAATGCCTTTCCTAAGTTATCCCTCTCTCAAAATAATGCCATTTATATTATAAACCATGAACTCCCCATCAAAAGATGGGGACTGCTTTTCTTAATTCATATATATATATATATATATATATATATATATATATATATATATGACTGTATCACTTTGCTATACACCTGAAACAAACACAACACTATAAATAAAATATAGTGCAATATAAAATATTGAAACATGTATATTATTACATGTGAAATGAATCTGACGTGGTTGGGGGCTCCCCACCTCAACACTCTGTGGATTTAGGCCATTTCTTCCGAAAGTGTATAAATTAGCCTGGGATAGAACCTGCACGCTGAATTTACTAATTAAGAAATGAGAAACCAGAACTATAAAGGTGGCACAGAAATACAAGAAATTATTCTTAAGTAATTTTTTAAAACTTTGAACAGAGTTACAGATTTTGCCATTTGTTATAAACTGGTATATGTAATTTAACCAGAACCGTGAGAAAGTTGGTATTGTGTGAATTCTGAGGCACTTTCGACATGTTGTAGGAGTGATGTGGACTTTCTTGAGTTTTACACATTCATAAGTGAATGGTCTGTATCTCGTGCCTTTGTTGATTTTCTGTGAGCTATAGTTTCTGGGAAATGAGCCGCTCTCATTCCTGTAACTCTTGTAATCCAGTCATTCGTGTGCCTCCTTTATGAGGATTCAGTGAGGCTGTGGTGCTGTTATCCCTCTGATAGGAACTCTAACTCAGTGTAAAGCCCCAAAGATCTGTTACTTATTTTTATTTTATATTGCACTATATTTTGTTTATAGTGTTGTGTTTGTTTCAACTTATAATACTTTTAACTTACATTGAATCTATTGGGACATGACCCTATTGTAAGTCAAAGAAGATCTGTATATTGAAAATGTCCTTAATATTTTTGTACCCTCTGACCACAGTTTTGTAAATAATCCCTTTAGCAAACATCCTTATGCTATCGTGCTTTGATGTGACATCTGCTTACCCTTCCAAACCAAATGAAACACATCCATCTCTTCCTCTTCTTCTTTCATCAAGTTCTGCTTTTTTTGACATTCCCTATGATTTGGTTGCTATCACATAATGCAACTGGATCTCTTCCATCAGAGAATTCATGCCGAATCTCACAGTTTCCAAGCCAGTGCTGTCCAATAGAAATATAACACAAGCCACGTATGTAATTTTCCATTTTCTAGCAGCTACATATGAAAAAGTGTTCAAAAGTCTTAAATTAATCTTAATTATCTATTTCATTTTACCCAGTACATCTGAGTACTCTGCTAAACTCTCTACAAACTTTTTTCTTTTTACAATACATTTATGAATGTTACCCTGATATATTCCATGGTTGAGAAAAGTTCATTCATTGATGCATTTGATCATCAATAAATATTTAATAAATGCTACTGTGTAGCAGAACGATCCTAGGCTCTGTAAGCTCAATGAGCAAAGATATGCATTCACAGTGCTCCTATTCCAATGAATGATTCCATTCATTTTGGAATCAAGGTCTTCTAAACCAGATTTTCAAATCATCTACTTAATACATGGTTGTTATGTGATTACATTACTTCATTTATTCATATTTTCCATTCTAAAAATGTTCTATGACTTTTTAAAAGTTACTCTGTGATAATAAAGAGAATAAACTTGATTGCAACGTTCTTGCACAAGTGTATTAGCTGCTTAGTCATATCCAACTATTTGCAACCCTATGGACAGTAACACACCAGGCTCCTCTGTCGATGGAATTTTCCAGGCAACATTACTGGAATGGGTTGTTATTCCCTTCTCCAGGAAATCTTCCTGATCAAGGGATGGAACCTGGGTCTCCTTCATTGCAGGGAGATTCTTTACTGTCTGAGCCCATATTTAATTTACTTGCACAAACTTAATTCTTATACTCCTATCAAGAATTTCCCCAGGTCCAGATAATATCCTCTGTTCATGTTCTGTATTTTTGTACCTTTTGGGTATCTGATATGGTTCCCTGTGTTTAGCTGTCTCTTTTTCTTTGTCTAACCTTCTACAAATCAACACCTCCCTTCACCACAGTGAGTAAGATATATTCTCTCTCCGTGTGTACATTCCAAGGTTGATCTCATATTGATTATCCACATTGGTTTCCCTTGGAAATTGTTTTCACAATACAGAAAGATTACTTATGAAGTCTGTAATTTAAGCTGGCGTATTTTTAATTCCTGTATCGTTCTTCAGTTCAGTTCAGTTCAGTCGTGTCCAACTCTTTGCAACCCCATGAATCACAGCACGCCAGGCCTCCCTGTCCATCACCAACTCCCGGAGTCCACTCAAACTCATGTCCATAGAGTCGGTGATGCCATCCAGCCATCTCATTCTCTGCTGTCCCCTTCTTCTCCTGCCCCCAATCCTTCACAGCATCAGAGTCTTTTCCAGTGAGTCAACTCGTCGCATGAGGTGGCCAAAGTATTGCAGTTTCAGCTTTAGCATCAGTCCTTTCAATGAACACCCAGGATTGATCTCCTTTAGAATGGACTGGTTGGATCTCCTTGCAGTCCAAGGGACTCTCAAGAGTCTTCTCCAGCACGACAGTTCAAAAGCATCAATTCTTTGGCCATCAGCTTTCTTCACAGTCCAACTCTCACATCCATACATGACCACGGGAGAAACCATAGCCTTGACTAGATGGACCTTTGTTGGCAAAGTAATGTCTTTGCTTTTTAATATGCTATCTAGGATGATCATAACTTTCCTTCCAAGGAGTAAGCGTCTTTTAATTTCATGGTTGAAATCAGCATCCGCAGTGATTTTGGAGGACAAAAAAATAAAGTCTGACGCTGTTTCCACAGTTTTCCCATCTATTTCCCATGAAGTGATGGGACCAGATGCCATGATCTTTGTTTTCTGATTGTTGAGCTTCAAGCCAACCTTTTCATTCTCCTCTTTCACTTTCATCAAGAGGCTTTTTAGTTCCTCTTCACTTTCTGCCATAAGGGTAGTGTCATCTGCATTTCTGAGGTTATTGATATTTCTCCCAGCAGTCTTGATTCCAGCTTGTGCTTCTTCCAGCCCAGCATTCCTCATGATGTACTCTGCATATAAATTAAATAAGCAGGGTGACAATATACAACCTTGACGTACTCCTTTTCCTATTTGGAACCAGTCTGTTGTTCCATGTACAGTTCTGACTGTTGTTTCCTGACCTGCATACAGGTTCCTCAAGAGGCAGATCAGGTGGTGTAGTATTCCCATCTGTTTTAGAATTTTCCACAGTTTATTGTGATCCATACAGTCAAAGGCTTTGGCATAGTCAATGAAGCAGAAATAGATGGTTTTCTGGAACTCTCTTGCTTTCTCCATGATCCAGCGGATGTTGGCAATTTGATCTCTGGTGCCTCTGCCTTTTCTAAAACCTGCTTGAACATCTGGGAGTTCACGGTTCACATAATGCTGAAGCCTGGCTTGGAGAATTTTGAGCATGACTTTACTAGCGTGTGAGATGACTGCAATTGTGTGGTAGTTTGAGCATTCTTTGGCATTGCCTTTCTTTGGGGCTGGAATGAAGACTGACATTTTCCAGTCCTGTGGCCACTGCTGAGTTTTCCAAATTTGCTGGCATATTGAGTGCAGCATTTTCACAGCATCATCGTTCAAGATTTGAAATAGCTCACCTGGAATTCCATCACCTCCACTAGCTTTGTTTGTAGTGATGCTTTCTAAGGCCCACTTGACTTCAGATTCTAAGATGTCTGGCTCTAGGTCAGTGATCACGTTATCGTGATTATCTTGGTCATCTTGAGTTTTTTATCTTGAGTTTTTAGGATAGCCTTGTTTTTTAAAGAGAAGCTAGAGATCAGAACCCTAGCACCAGGATGCTTACATAGTTCGTTCCTGACTCCACTGCTTGTTATAAGAGGGATTCCTAACAACTCTTCAAGAACAAGATGCCACGGAGAGAATCCTCGAATGAGAGAATGAGACTGGAGCATCCCTTTTTCCTCAAAGACCCAAACAGACTGCATTAGGAGATAAAAGCAGTGGTTGTACAATGATCGCATTGCCCATCCTCCAGACCTGCACATTTTCAGTCAGGGAGGTGTTCCCTGAGCCTCTGGTGCCTCCAGTGAAAAAGAGAACTCAATGGGGACAACCAGCCTCCTCCTGCTTTACGGTCACTTTGTAAAAGCTCCCATTTTGATCTTGCACCATGCGGATCACAGGAAAATCTGCAAGATCCAAACTGAGAATCTCACTCTGTGAGAGAGAGAGTGAGGCAGGGGCTTCCAACAGTCAGCACATGGATCTTAAACTGAGTTCAGAGCTGCAGCACCCAAGCAGTAATCCCAACCAGTGGCTTTGCTCAACTGCAGAACCAAGTTTGGGGCATTTTCAGACCAGAAAACTCTGCAGGGTGCAGATCTGCTTGATTTGAATCCTCAAGTGACAAGTTTTGCAGGCCCTAGAGTCCACTTTGCCCATACCCAGGAAAGTTGGAGTCACAGCTTCACCCAAGTGAAGAATGTCTTTTGGTCCCTTCTGACCAGAAGTGCAGCCCAGCAGCACTGGAACAGAGAGGCAGGTAGGCAGAATTGATCTCCCACGGAGCAAAGCCAGTACTGGGCATGGAGGCTTCTCCTGTTACGCAGAGACAGGGGCATTCATTCATAGCCAAGGATAAGGGTAGCTCCGTGTCCCTCCAAAACAGGGAGCCTGCTTGAGAAACTGAAAGTAGCTTGGAGAAGCTCCTTTCCCTTCCTTCCAGGCAAGGGGGCTCAGACATAGTCTCATCCACCAAGGAGCGTGTCTTCAGACCCCATCTGACAAGAAGGACTGGCAAAACACCTGAAGGCTGTGCAGCCCAGCAGGACTCAGGCCAAGAGATGGGCAGACAGAGTCAATACTTTGCAGAGGAAAGCCAGTGGTCCTATTTGGACTGGGAACTTAAGGTACAGTTCTGCTTGAATTAAGACAACAAAGAGCTTAACCAGTTTTTGAAAGATTTTCTTCTGCTGTGTCTAGGCAGGGAATCTAAACTGTAGTTCCACTCATCTCTGAATAAAACCTTCAGCCAGTCTGACCAGAAAACCTAACCAGAGTACATGAGTAGCTGTATGGCCCATTCAATAGCCCTGTGCACAGTGATACATCAACAAAGAGCATACCAGTGACATGCCCCATCTGCTGAGCAAAGATGGTGGCCTCACCTGGCCAGGGAATCTAGTACACAGTCAGGCCTGATTTGAGCTGCCAATTAGTGAGCCTTTACTGTAAAGGCCCTGGGCCCTGGCTGGTTGACCTACCAGGGCATGGAAGTTAATTCATAGTCCCATCTACTACTGAACATTGTATCCAGTCCTGACCATCCAGGAGGCCTGACTAAAGCACTCAGACAACTGCAGAGCCCATTTTATAGCTCAAAAGATTCAACCAGCAGTTCTATCAATCTGTTCCCAGGCAGTAGCACACCCCTTATAGTCCATCACGATCCTCAGAGAATAAACAGTTGCTTCTCCCAAAATGGACCATAATAGTAGACCCCACATGCTTAAAGACATTACCAGCAGAACATCCAGAAACCTTAACTGAGATGACTGGTGAAGAACTATTTCTGCCAAAGCAAATTTGTAAAGTCTGGAGGAAGCGTTCCATTACTCAGATATGTATGTATGAATGTAAAATAATTCAAGGATCAAAAACTATAAGGTAAATATGACACCATTCAAGAAAATTTTAAAGTTTTAATAACTGATCCTAAGGAAATGGAGATCTATGGACTTATTAGACAAAAAAATTCTGAATAGTCCTCTTAAGGAATTTTAGTAAACTACAATAGGGCTAACCAAGATACCTAATAATAAAACTACCATAAGTCAAAAACAAAGAAAGAATTTTAATAGCAGCAAGAGAGATCTTATACAAGGGAAGAAAATGAACACTACTTTAGCAGAAGAAAGGAAATGGCACAGAATAGAGGAAAAATAAATGAAATGGGACACAGAAAAACAAAGGAAAGACTAACCAAAGTAAGAATTGGTTCTTTGTAAAGTAAAGTTGACGAAGGAAGATCCAGACTAATAAGGAAAAAAAAGAGAAAGGACCCAAATCAACAAAATTAAAAATAAAATAGGAGGCATTATAACTAATACCACACATTTTCAAAGGATTATAAGAGGTTCACTATGAACAACTATACACCAACAAACTGGACCACCTAGAAGAAATAGGAAAATTCTTTGAAACATACAATATACCAAGACTGAATCAGGAAGAAATAGAGACTTGTGATTACCACAAGCAGACGTGGAAGTAGGAGGAATTTGAGGAAGGTTGTTGAAAGGTACAGACTTCAGTTATAACCATGTGGAAGGGACGTGGTATACAAACATGATGACTATAGCTAAGAGTGCGTGCTAAGTCACTTTAGTCATGTTCAACCCTGTGCGACCCTGTGGACTGCAGCCCACAAGGCTCCTCTGTCTATGGAATTCTCCAAACAAGAATACTGGAGTGGGTTGCCATGCCTTCCTCCAGGAGATCTTCCCAACCCAGGGTTGGAACCTGTGTCTCTTGTGTATCCTGCATTGGCAGCCGGGTTTCTTTATCACTAGCGGCACCTGTATAGGGGAGTTTTTAAGAGAGTAAATCTTAAGAATTATAATCACAAGGAGAATATTTTTCCTTTATTCTTTACCTCTTTCTTTTATCTTTACTGTACCCATATGAGAAGATTGATGTTAACTGACCTACTGTGATAATCATTTCACAATATGTGTAAATCAAACCATTGTGTTGTACTCCTTAAACTTAGTGATATATATCAATCATTTCTCAGTAAAACCAGGAAAAAGAAGCTAGAAATCTGTATATGCTTATGTATGTATTTGTGTGGGAGGGCATGTGAAAACTTCTAACCCCTATATTTGAGCAATAATTAAATTCTATTTTTGGTTTTAACAGATTATAAGCCAGCACTGCATGACTTGAGCCAGCTTCTAACCTCAAATATAAGAAAACCAAACTCTCAGAAAATGACCTTAAAGTCACTTAGCATTTTAATCTTAATAGATACATTTATAATTTGTATAACACATTCCTGAGTAATTGAAGTTGAGGGAACTTGGTATAAACACAATATTGGTGTAAATACCTTTGCTATCATGGAGAAAAATGGATATTTTACAGATATACGTGAAATTTTGTATAGTATCCACAAAGAGAGAGTATTCTGGTTTATTCTAAATGATAAACCAGTTACTGCATGCTTTACACACTGTTAATTTTAAAGGTACTTTAATTACTTCTCATTGCAAATGTGCAATCATTGAAGATAAAGAGTGGTATGGCTATTATTAACTGTGACAATGCTTTCAGAAACATTAATGTATTAATGTAATATAAAAAATTTATAGCTATTATTATGAAACTTTTGTTCACTGAGGTATTTATAGTTATTGTGAAAATACATAAATATGCATTTTACAGTGAACAATTGTGAACAGACTTTTTAGACAATTGATTTTCTTTTAATTCTATAGGGTTGTATATTCATACAAGAAGGTATCTTTTAAAAATTGTTCTGCAGTACTTAAAAATAATCAACTTAGATCTGGTTTCTCATCTTAGATAGCCGCTTTAACTCTCTGACAGCTGAACTAGACCCTCAAATCCAAAAAGCCTATTAATAGTTGGCAGCAAACAATAGAAATGTCCTGGATTGGTGCAAGAGCAAAAGAGCACTTTCAAATTTTAATGAATGGGTAGTCTATGATCTGTCATAGATACGACAGTAATGGCCTAGAGAAAGAAAAAACGTGGGTACTCAGGGCGTAATGAGGAAGAGCAAAAAGAATCCCTACTATGGATAGAGAATATATGACTTACAGGAGAGAGTCTGTACCAGAAGCAGGGAAGCAAAGGAATTATTTTACAGAGACAGTTTTATTTTTTTAAAGAAGATCTCTTTCCCAGCCACAGCATAGTCATAACTAAAGAATAATTTCCTATGTGGCACAATTTAGTTGTTGACATCCTGTAATGTAGACCCCAAGGGTAGATTAATATGGAGGATCATAGCACTTGCAAGGAAGTCTCACTGAGAAAACCTAAATACTGACAGTTCTTAGTCATTTATATTTTAGCAAGTAGGTACTCTTTTAAAGCATCAAATTAAAACTTTGTGGCTATATATTATACATTAGCACATGTAAACCAAGAAGATTGAAAGCAAATGCATTTAGAGGAAGTGGTGGCTGTTTTTATTTTTTCCAAATATCGTTTGCTTTTAGAGTAAGACCAAATATTGTTTGCTTTTAGAGTAAGATATCAATGTGCCTAAGAGACAAGCAAATTCAGTAAGATTCTGCTGTACATCCACTGGCATGAATGCAAACAAAAGGACTGCCAATATTTAGTATTGGGGAGTATGCGAACGAGCAGAACACTCACTGCTGATGGTAAGATAAATAGGTACAACTTTGGAAAACACTTTGGAAGAATCAAACAAAGTTAAACATGTAGACACTGTGAACCCCACAAAAATAAGTGCATATGTCCATCAAACGACATGCATAAGAATGTTCACAGCATCATTGTTCATAATAGTCCCCAATAAGGGAAACAAAAAAGCAAATGTGCATCAACCACAGAATGGACATCTGAATTGTGGTGTATTCATAATGACAGAACACCACGCAGTGATGAAATAGAATAAACCACTCCTCTACACATTTATGGTCTTCCCTGGTGGCTCAGGCAGTAAAGAATCTGCCTGCAATACAGGAGACCCGAGTTCAATCCCCAGCCAGGTGGTGCTAGTGGTAAAGAATCCACTTTCCAATGCAGGAGACATAAGAGATGTGGGTTCGATCCCTGGGGTTGGGAAGATCCCCTGGAGGAGGGCATAGCAACTCACACCAGTATTCTTGCCTGGAGAATCCTATGGACAGAGAAGCCTGGAGGGCTGCAGAGGGTTCATAGGCTAGCATGGAGACAAACACAACAAAAGCGACTTAACACACATGTAATTCTCATAAGGTGAATATTGACTGAAAAAAGACAGACACAAACGATCCATTCTGTATGATTTCAATTATATAAAGTACAACCACAGGAAAGAGGCCACTATGGTGATAGAGGATAGAGAGATGCTGTTTCTCAAGCAGTTATAAGTTGAGAAGGAACACAGGAGTCCTTCTTACAATATATTTTCTGTATCTTGGATCTGCCATGCCATTGCATAGGGATGCAATTCTGTATAAATTCATCAAATGGAGCACTTAATATCTCAACACTTTCCTGTATGTCAGATACCTCAAGGGGGAAAAAAAAAGCCAAACAAAAATCACTGGCAAAAACACATACCCTTTGCAAGAGGGTGTTTTAGTAGCATTGTTCTGGAATATCTTAGGTCTATGTGTGCTCAGTAGCATGTGACTCTTTGTGACCCTATGGACTGTAGCCTTTCAGGATCCTCTGTTCATGGGATTTCCCAGGTAAGAATACTGGAGTGGGTTGCCAAGCCCTCCTCCAGGAGATCTTCCTGATCAGGCATCAAGATTGCATCTACCTGCTTCTTCTGCCTTGCAGGTAGATTTTTTTTTTTTTTTTTTTTACTGCTGAGCCACTGGGGAAGTCCCTGGAAATAGCTTAGGTTTTGCCAACTCTAGTAAACTGGCCTCTATAAGGTTTATAGTTTCAAGGCATGTCAGAGAATCCATCATAAATGTATAGAGTTGGAAGGGAGCTTGGAGAACTATCAAATTTGTCTCCTTCATGTCACAGAAAATGAAACAGAAGCTGAGAGATAAAGTTCCTGCAGGAGGCCACCCAGCTAGACAGTAGCTGAGTTAGGACTCAAAAGTGTGATTCCTTTAAGTCAGGATTTCTTCCACTATCTGTTGCTTCGAGGTTGGTTTATCCTTTGAAGTGGGTTCAGCAGGTTCTGATGACCATTCAGCATTTGACTACTCAGCTCTCAGGGCAGCCTCCGAGAGTGCAGAACATCAGGTGGTTCTCAGTCAATCCATGGCACTCACAGTTGTTTCCCTTTTAGCTTGCCCCTAGGAATTCAGTTTTCCCTTCCCTTCTTCAAAGCAGGAGCTACGTGTGTCGTTTCTCCTCTTACCTGGGACCACCTCCAGAGCAGCAAACAGTTTGCTCAATAGCTTCTTTCCTTGGCCCTTTAAAACACGCATGCGTCCTTTATATATCAATGTATTGTCACATATTGGGGGAGGGATAAAAAGAAATGTGAAAAAGTACATAAGAGGAAGTAAATCAGATTTTTGAATCTCATGAAATATTTTCTGGTGGATCCTCAGCTATTCTTCTCAAAGCATGTGCAAAAGCAAAAAATACAATTCACAGGAGTTTAAAATAATAAATCATACTGAAAGAATTATCCATATATTAAAAGACTTACATTTGTGAGGTAATACATAAGCTTCTTTTTTAAGACCAAGATCTGGTGGTAAATACAATAACTATAAATACATAGTGTTAATAATTTGATATATCTGCCACAATTATCATATGGTATGAAAATATCTATGATTTCTGTTGATAATATCATAGATATTGTCAATATTACTATGTATGGGTATTTTTTTAACCTAAATTCCAGGTGACACAGTGGCAAAGAATCTGCCTGCCAATGCAGGAGATGCAAGAAACACAGGTTCAATCTCTGGGTTGGGAAGATCACCTGGAAGAGGAAATGACAATCCATTCCAGTATTCTTGCCTGGGAAATGACTGAGGTTCCTGGTGGGCTATAGTCCATGGGGTTGCGAAGAGTCTGACACAACTGAGTATAAACACACTCATACTTAACAAAAGAAAATGCTAACCTTTGATAACGTGATTTTTTTTAAATTCAGGGTCACTAATCTAAGTAAAGAATTCTATTCTAAACATTGTTCCTGGAAGCTAGTTCCTATTTATAAACAAAATTGCCTGAAATGGAAATATTCAAAAGAGAGAGAGAGACAAATGCTATCAACATCAGCAACAATAATAAAAGCCCAGGTCTGAGACAGGGACTCAGTGACCTTGAGAAACCCTTAGCTAGGATCTTTAGATTTTTAGAGTGATCTAAAGTGGTATTTAGAGATCCTTATCCAGGAAATCTGGGTCCTTATAATGTTGCCTATGTAAGAAGTCATAGTGGAGGAGGGGTTGGACATAAGCAAGCACAGAAAATGGGTGGCATAGAAGTGGGGGAGCAGTAATTTGTTAGTGAGGTATGAAAAGATACCTTCCCTATTTTCAAAGATTTTCCTTCCCTACAGAGGGAAAAAAAAAGATGACCCATCTGGAGATTAGAAGTAAATAATTAAGTGCTCACCCACATAAATTATATTATGTCATGAAATCATTTGAAATGTGTATTTTAATAATGGAGGAAATGAGTTCAGTTTAGTTCAGTCGCTCAGTCGTGTCTGACTCTTTGCGACCCCATGAATCACAGCACACCAGGCCTCCCTGTTCATCACCAGCTCCCAGAGATCACTCAAACTCAATTCCATCGAGTCGGTGATGCCATTCAGCCATCTCATTCTCTGTCGTCCCCTTCTCCTCCTGCCCCCAATCCTTCCCAGCATCAGAGTCTTTCCAGTGAGTCAACTCTTCGCATGAGGTGGCCAAAGTATTGGAGTTTCAGCTTTAGCATCAGTCCTTCCAATGAACACCCAGGATTGATCTCCTCCAGAATGGACTGGTTGGCTCTCCTTGCAGTCCAAGGGACTCTCAAGAGTCTTCTCCAGCACCACAGTTCAAAAGAATCAATTCTTTGGCAATCAACTTTCTTCACAGTCCAACTCTCACATCCATACATGACCACGGGAGAAACCATAGCCTTGACTAGATGGACCTTTGTTGGCAAAGTAATGTCTCTGTTTTTAATATACTATCTAGGTTGGTCATAACTTTCCTTCCAAGGAGTAAGCGTCTTTTAATTTCCTGGCTGCAATCAGCATCTGCAGTGATGTTGGAGCCCCAAAAAATAAAGTCTGACACTGTTTCCACTGTTTCCCCATCTATTTCCCATGAAGTGATGGGACCAGATGCCATGATCTTTGTTTTCTGAATGTTGAGCTTCAAGCCAACCTTTTCACTCTCTTCTTTCACTTTCATCAAGAGGCTTTTCAGTTCCTCTTCACTTTCTAAGGGTGGTGTCATCTGCATATCTGAGGTTATTGATATTTCTCCCAGCAATCTTAATTCCAGTTTGTGCTTCTTCCAACCCAGTGTTCCTCATGATGTACTCTGCATATAAGTTAAATAAGCAAGGTGACAATATACAGCCTTGATGTACTCCTTTTCCTATTTGGAACCAGTCTGTTGTTCCATGTCCAGTTCTAACTGTTGCTTTCTGACCTGCATACAGGTTTCTCAAGAGGCAGGTCAGGTGGTCTGGTATTCCCATCTCTTTCAGAATTTTCCACAGTTTATTGTGATCCATACAGTCAAAGGCTTTGGCATAGTCAATGAAGCAGAAATAGATGTTTTTCTGGAACTCTCTTGCTTTCTCCATGATCCAGCAGATGTTGGCAATTTGATCTGGTGCCTCTGCCTTTTATAAAACCTGCTTGAACATCTGGGAGTTCACGGTTCACATATTACTCAAGCCTGGCTTGGAGAATTTTGAGCATGACTTTACTAGCGTGTTAGATGAGTGCAATTGTGTGGTAGTTTGAGCATTCTTTGGCATTGCCTTTCTTTGGGATTGGAATGAAGACTGACCTTTTCCAGTCCTGTGGCCACTGCTGAGTTTTCCAAATTTGCTGGCATATTGAGTGCAGCACTTTCACAGCATCATCTTTCAAGATTTGAAATAGCTCAACTGGAATTCCATCACCTCCACTAGCTTTGTTCCTAGTGATGCTTTCTAAGGCCCACTTGACTTCACATTCCAAGATATCTACCTTAGGTCAGTGATCACATTATCGTGATTATCTTGGTTGTGAAGATCTTTTTTGTACAGTTCTTCTGTGTATTCTTTCCACCTCTTCTTAATATCTTCTGCTTCTGTTACATCCATACCATTTCTGTCCTTTATCGAGCCCATCTTTACATGAAATGTTCCCTTGGAATCTCTAATTTTCTTGAAGAGATCTCGTGTTTTTCCTATTCTGTTGTTTTCCTCTATTTCTTTGCATTGATCACTTAGGAAGGCTTTCTTATCTCTCCTTGCTATTCTTTGGAACTCTGCATTCAGATGCTTATATCTTTCCTTTTCTCCTTTGCTTTTCGCTTCTCTTCTTTTCACAGCTATTTGTAAGGCCTCCTCAGACAGCCATTTTGCCTTTTTGCATTTCTTTTCCATGGGGATGGTCTTGGTTCCTGTCTCCTGTACAATGTCACGAACCTCCGTCCAGAGTTCATCACGCACTCTCTCTATCAGATCTAGTAGTACACAGGGCTTAATAGTATTTCTTCAGATTTAAAAAATTTCCAGGCTATATTTTCTTTTATTACTTTTCTAGCATAGCTCAGAATTCTTTGTAGGAAATCTTTGCCCTAAGCGCCCACATCCTCTTGTAATTTGTTGCCTCTTCTCCAAGATACTTTCAACTTCCCAAAGGCAGAGCAGCGACTTATTTATTTGATCTGACTTTTCATAATTACTAAGGCTACTAATTTTATTATGCCAAATAATATCTTGGAAAACCTTGTGTCAAATGCGTGATGGATGGGAGTTTGATTGATCAGTTACTTACCCTTTTGCAAAATTTTCCATGTTGCAATTCAGTTACAGTTTGATTAGAGATAATAACGGATGACAGTTACCTATATAAATTATATTTTAATTAATTTTAAGCAGGATTTTAGTGAGAGCAAAAATAAGATGGATAAAAATATCTGCTTGTCAATTTTTTACTGACATTTACATTTTGGTTTGGTGGTACTTGAAAAGGAAAAATGCAGTTGCCTTTTGAGTATATGCATTCAATTTTAAAACTTTAATTAGTTTTTTTTTCCCTTTAAGAGTGTCATTAGGCTATATCCTGTATCCTGTCCTGGTAAGGTGTACTTTATATAAAAAAAGAATGTATCATTGCAGAAAAACTGAATGGGGTTTTTAGAGCAGCTTTTATCTTTTGCTGATCCATTGTCAGAAATGAACCTAAATGCCCACTAGGGGTCTCTCCATCCTGAATTATTCCTGAATCCTTAAAGGAGAGCATTTATTATGTTTTAAATTCCTTGCCTGCTTACTATAGCTAGTGAAATTTTGCTGTATTTGACATGATAGCTAGCCATGACCTTAACAGAGGAAAGTGGCACTGACATCCAACTGCTACGCCTGTGAGTCTATTTTATTTACATACAAAAATGTTAGTTTCACCGCTCTGCTCTGTAGAGTTCATCTGACAGTTTTCTTGCTTCCGAGTGAAGATGGAGAACATGAAAGCCCTTTAAAGATAGTGACCACATGCTGTCATGTTCTTTGCAGCTTGCAGAAAACTCTGGTAGCCTATCAACTGGAAATAATTATTATGATAGGCAATTTTTAGCCTTACTCTTATCAAATTACAGAAAACAGAGATTTTAATTCAAAGGAACAACTTTTGTAGGCAAACTCTAGAGAAAACTAATTGATCTTCTGATACATTTACTTCCTTCTATGTGTCAAATAAAGTTTAGGGAGCTTATCTTATGTGTAGTCTGCATACAGAAACTTGTTACAGTGTATAATTATAAGAATAATTTGCATGTGTGTGTGTGGTGTGCAATTTTGAGATCACTTCCAGCAAACATTTATAAATTGTCCTTTACTAGATGAGTCTTGAAACATGGAAATAAAATGCCAACAAGGTTTAGTCACCTTGTAATCCTGTTCATGGCCTTTAACCCCACACTGTGGCTGGAGAGAAGACAGAGTTAGTGACCAATGGATAGAGTGTTCTATTGAGAAAAGTCAGCATTTAGGATGAGCTGTAATCACTGCCCCTACAAGGGATGGAGGGCACCCAATTTCAGAACTGATCCTTGGAAGTTAGATTAATTCTCTGTTGTGGCCCAAAGAAACCTACAAGCCAAATGAAGAAACAAACAAACAGATCATCAACGAAGTGCAGTGATCCATAAGACTGAATTGAAAATGTGGCTAAGGGAAGAGAAAATACCAAGTAAACCTATTGCTTTTCAACTCATAATTATTTTTCTTTTCAAAACCAAACCCTGCTAAGAGTAGAGAGACAAAAGCAGAACTATGTACAAGAAGCCAACGCAGCACCTACCCTAACAAATCACACTAACAAGCGATGTAAAGACCTTCTCTATCCTTGAATCAGCTTGTAGTCATGACTGACATGAGGACAAAGTGATCTCAAGGTATCAGCTCTCTGGTCTGAAGGAATCCTAATCCCTTGGTGTTTTGCTGCTCAACTGCTGGACCAATAAACACCAGCCCAGAGAAGATTTTGATTCAGAGTCCAAATCACCATAAGCAGATATCCAATATGATGTCTTGGAAACTGTTGCCTCCTTAGTATGATCAAAGTCAGTCGAAGACATTTTCCACAAGATGAGATTGGGATGAGAATAAATATTGAAATTGGGGTGACCCCCTCCAAGACAAAGGATGCCACTGTCTCATGAAGCAGAGAGCAGTAACCTAGGAGAGCACGTTTTCTTAATTGCTATCACACTGTCTGGGGACAGACTTCCAACATAACCAGGTTACAGAACTAACGTGAGCTACATTGTTCTACTAAAATAGCTGGAAGTCTATGAAAAGATGTTGAGGACAGTGTTGTGTTTAATAATGAAAAATTAGAACCAACCTATTGTCCAGTGTAAGAGATGAGTTAGTGAAACTTCAGATAGAATTTAAAATGATAATGTTTGAGAATATTTGCTAAAAAGAAGGTGGTTCCATGATTTCACAATTTTAAATTACTAAATGGAAAAGCAGTGGTTTTTAAATATTTTAACTGACAATAAGAAAATCATTATGCTTTATAATCCCAGATACATTTACGAACAAACACACACACACACACAAACGAAACCATATTCACCTTGATTTTGCACTGTTTAGTCTATTTCTTTATATTCCATTTAAATTATTTTAATGCTGGTTATTACCACTAAAACATTTTCTGATCGACTAATTGAACTGAACTGAACTGAATTGATCATAACTCACAGTTTGAAAATACTTGAGGTTGAGAATAACATATTGTAATAATCTGTTTTGTAAATATATACATTCCTTGAAAAAGTCATGACAATTATACATTGGAATATAAACCATAGTTCTCTCTCTGTGATGGGTTTTCTAATTATCTTCTTTCTCACCTTTATCAGCATATTTTCCTTCAGGAAATTATATTTTTTGGTAACTGAAAATCATCCAAGAAATGTTTTAGATATTTTCAAGTCATTTCAATGTTTGACTGTATCCTCCTCTCTATTAGGTTTATCTAGTGTGTTTTCTTCCAGAACCATAATGACATCCCTATTCTCTCATTTTCTATCGTTAAGTACCTAAAAATGGAGAGAGAAAGGCTAACAGGAAGGAAGCACTGAAGAAAACAAAGATGAGAAGGAAAGAAGAAGGAGTGATTTTCCTATAGCTACTCCAAGATTTTTTAAATTTATTTACCCAAGGTGTTTGTGTGCATGTGTCTGCACATGCACGTCGAGTGCACAGGACTGTTGCATGTATGTATAAAAGTATGTGTGTAGATTTGGACCCAGAGCTTATTTTTATGTTTGCCAAAAGACAGAGACAAAAATAACAAAAATCCCATTTGAACCATTCATTAGTGGGCTGTCAATTTGAGAAAGGCACATCCTGCTTTTTCTGTGCCTCAGTTTCCCTATTTGTAAAATAGAGTTGCTGTGCTAAGATTCGGAGAAGGCAATGGTGACCCACTCCAGTCCTCTCGCCTGGAAAATCCCATGGACAGAGGAGCCTGGTAGGCTGCAGTCCATGGGGTCACTAAGAGTCGGACACGACTGAGCGACTTGACTTTCACTCTTCATTTTCATGCATTGGAGAAGGAAATGGCAGCCCACTCCAGTGTTCTTGCCTGGAGAATCCTAGGGACGGGGGAGCCTTGTGGGCTGCCGTCTATGGGGTCGCACAGAGTCAGACTCGACTGAAGCAATTTAGCGGCAGCGGCGGCGGTGCTAAGATTTCACTTCTAGATAATATTGGTTCAGGAAGAATAACCTGGATGGCTGATTCTTCACTTACAGGAATATATTTTTGGATTATTGATAACTCAGAATCCATACTTCTTGTCCTATGTTGAATTCCCATATTGAGAGAACACTGCAGACTTTCTGCTTTTATTATGTATTAAATTTAGCTCAGTGGCTAAATCAGATGAGATGTGCCCTTTTTATAACAAAATTTAGTAGCATTTCCCACTAACTGACATTATTTGATTACTTGAACCTAAAACTTAGCAAAATTGAAGCAAAACCTACTGACACATGGATGGTATAGTCACTCTGCTGACATAAATACATATTTATTTTAACAGTCTGTGTATCCTATGGGCTTTCCTTGCAGCTCAGTCGGTAAAGAATCTGCCTGCAGCGCAGGAGACTGGGGTTCAATTCCTGGGTTGGGAATATTCCCCGGAGAAGGAAATGGCAACCCACTCCAGTATTCTTGCGTGGAGAACTTCATGGACAGAGGAACCTGGCAGGCTATAGTCCGTGGGGTCACAAGAGTTGGACACCACTTCACCACCACCACCATGTCTCCTATAGATATTGGTTTACCTAATTTTTGGTGTTAAAGACTATGAGTTGTATTTAATAGAATGTCATGTAAAGAGCTTTGATAAGCTTTATTCATAGTCTTGGAAATGCTCAAGATCCTTCCAGACCTAACTTCAATTTAAAGACGTTCACTATTGACAGTGAAAGCAAGTCTTCAAGGCAAGATTCTCTCTGGGAACCGATTACAGGGACTTTCATGCGTACTTGATTCATAGATATTTCTGAGGTCACAGGCCAATGGTTGAGAAATGGCAGCATATGTGTCAAATCCATTTCAAGGAATTTTTTTTTTTTTGGGCGGGGAAGGTGTTTGGATTTAAAAATTAGTTACAAATACTATAGAGATTCCCTATAATAGATCAGAATTGTTTTTCAGCTTCTCTCGAAAAATTCTAACATTTCCAACCTGGATCCAGATTCCCGCAAATCACCCCACAGATTAGAGTCACCATTGCCCTTTATCACTAGTATACTGCTCAGTCTAGCTCCCACTCATGCAAGTTGTCTGTTCAGCCTTTCTGGGCCTTTGAACTTTAGACATCCTATTGTAAGCAAACATATTTTAAGTCATCATGAGTCAAAAATTATATATTTGATAAAATGAACTAGAAAATAAATAAAATGAGCAGCAGGGATTAACTGAAAACAAACCGTAGATATTTCCTGCAACCTTCTTCTCTAAACAGACTCATTTCCTATCTTATTTTCAAGCCTCATTGGCTTCATGTTGTTACATTTACATACTTTCACCCCTCTCCTTACGCTTCTGTTTCTTGGAGTTATTTTTGTAACATGATAATAATGCCTGCTCAGCCCACCTTTCTGGGTTATTGTGAAGATCCAAGTGTAAAAGTGCCATATAACTGCAGAGTATGATTATATCCATTATTATTCATGCTCAGGCACGGGTGGGTTGTTTCAGACCCTGCTGCTCTGGCTGGCTTGAAGCTGACGTCTCAGCAGTAACAGATAAAGTTAGTTAGACGCCTTTAAATCCATTTATTGCTGTACTTGACTTTTTCATCCTGGTGTTGAGGCAGCAGGATCTTTTTTTCTCTGTCAGCTCAGAACTCATTCTAACAGAAAAAAATAAAATTGTCCTCAGTTTCTGTGACAAGAACTGTGGGTGAAAACATACTTGTGCTTTGTCTCACGGAACTGTGGGCTTGTTCAAGTTCAATGTGGCTCCCACTACAGGCAGGCGCCAGGGAGTAGCATCCCTGGGAGATTTATCTTAGCTCGTTTCTCCAGAAATAGTCCACAGTTGCGTTGTCTTTTGTTTGAATGGCACACATCATTTTGTAGAACAGTCATATAGTTTGACATCAAAAAATAAATGCAAAGCAATCTGTGAATCAGAGAACATGTAGGTCTATCCATATCTGCAGACCCTCTCTTCTCTGAGCTTCACACTCAATACACCGGCACCCATCTGATATCCCACAAGGTCAGTGTGTTTTATCTGTATTTAACTGATATAATCCCTGGACTTCCCTCATAGTTCAGTTGGTAGAGAATCCACCTGCAATGCAGGAGACCCCAGTTTGATTCCTGGGTCAGGAAGATCTGCTAGAGAAGGGATAGGCTACCCACTCAAGTATTCTTGGGCTTCCCTTGTGGCTCAGTTAGTAAAGAATCTGCCTTCAATGCAGGAGACCTGGGTTTGATCCCTGGGTTGGGAAGATCCCCTGGAGAAGGGAAAAGCTACCGACTCCAGTATTATGGCCTGGAGAATTCCGTGGACTGTATAGTCCAAGGGGTCTCAAAGAGTTGGACACAACAGAGTGACTTTCATTTCACTTCACAACTGATATAATCCCCAGTGCCCAGAATGATGAGTGACCTATAGTAAGCCCATATATTTTGGTTTAGTTGTTGAGTAAATGCCATCTAATACGTAGCTACAACTTACATTTTCCACAATAAAAATGCTGATTCTTATCTTCCAAATTCAAATTTGCACCTCTCTTTACTCCTTCCATCTTTATAAACGGCACCACTCCCCTCCCTGCTATCCAGTTGCTTTGATTCTTCTCTTTCCCTTACTTTCGTTGTTGTTGTTCAGTAGCTAAGTCGTGTCCTACTCTGTGAGACCCCACGGACTGCAGCATGCCAATCTTCCCTATCCTTCACTATCTCCAGGAGTTTGCTCAAACTCACATCCACTGAGTAAGTGATGCCTTGATACCATCCAACCATCTCACCCATGTCGTGCCCTCCTCCTCCTGCCTTCCATCTTTCCCAGCATCAGGGTCTTTTCCAATGAATCGGCTCCTTGCGTCAGGTGGCCAAAGTACGGGAGCTTCAATTTCAACATCAGTCCTTCCAGTGAATATTCTGGGTTGATTTCCTTTAGGATTGACTGGTCCCCTTGCTGTCCACGGGACTCAAGAGTGTTAGTACCAGCTTCCAGTCCCTCAGTGAGTCCTTCTGGCTCTACCTCTGTGATGTGGCCTGACTCTGTCTACTTCTCACCAATATCACTGCTACCACAATACAAATAACTCTTAGCTCTTGGATGGATAACTCCAACACCAGCCTCCTCCAGATTACTGCCTCCATCTTTCCTCCTTTAATCCATTCTCCCCACAACAGCCGAAGGGAACTTGAAAAAATATAAAGATGGTCATATTACCTGCTGCTAAGAATTCTCCAGTGGTGTCTCATTATGTTTAAACTAAGATGCAAATTCCCGGTCTATAAGAGCACAGATTTGTGGTTTACAACACTGGCAGCCAACAAAATCACCTGGAGATATTTAAAATACATAGAACTTGAACTCACACATTAGACTGACTGAATCAATGTCTCTGGAAGGAAAGTCTCAGTAGATTACAATTGGGACATCACCCCAACTTCTTGAACACCTTACATTGTTTTCCTCTTCATTCTAAACTTTTGTACCTTGGGCTTTTTTTTTCTCCAGAAATCATCAAGCTCATGCCAGTCTCCAAAGAAAAGCCAGGACTTTTGCTTTTGTTGTACTTTCTGTCTGGAATGTCCCTCCTTTTCTCACAGCTGCCTCTGTTCCTCCTTCAGGGCTCTTATCCTTCTTAGTAGGTCTTATTAACCTAGCCACAGTCTCTATCCTTCAGCAATTTCTGTGCCATAATATGTGTCTCTCTCAATAGAAACTAAAAGGCACTAAGTCAAGGACATTGCTTGCCTTCTTTATTGCTACTCATAGTGCTAAGAAAAAAAAAAAGCAACTTTAGTCTTTATGGGCTCTGTACCAACTAGTCACTTGTGCCATTGTAGTATGAAAATAGCCAAAGATGTGATGTTACAGACGGGCATGGCTGTGTACTAATAAAACCTCATTATGGAATGAAATTTGAATTTAATTTTATGGGTAGAAAAATATTATCCCTCTTTTGATTTTTTCAACCCTTAAAATTGTAAATATCATTATTAGTTCATACACCCATAGAGGGGGAATAAAAACAAAAACAAAAAACAAACAAAACCCAAAACACATGTGGCAGGCTGAATTTGGTCCATGAGGTGTGATTTGCCAGCCTCTAAGAGTATTTGTGTTTGTTTTTTAATTTGCAAGTCCAGAATTTCTTTGAGAAATACAAAGAGGCTTCCTAAAACACTATTAGCAATGTTATCACACTATTTCCTCCTATGGATTTCTGCATGTCTTGAACCAATTCAGAAAACATTTGGCAAGTATCAGTTCAGTTCAGTTCAGTTCAATCGCTCAGTCGTATCCGACTCTTTGCGACCCCATGAATCACAGCATGCCAGGCCTCCCTGTGCATCACCAACTCCCCGAGTTCACTCAAACTCATGTCAGTCGAGTTGATGATGCCATCCAGCCATCTCATTCTCTGTCGTCCCCGTCTCCTCCCACCCCCAATCCCTCCCAGCATCAGAGTCTTTTCCAGTGAGTCAACTCTTCGCATGAGGTGGCCAAAGTATTGGAGTTTCAGCTTTAGCACCAGTCCTTCCAATGAACACCCAGGATTGAGCTCCTTTAGAATTGACTGGTTGGATTTCCTTGCAGTCCAAGGGACTCTCAAGAGTCCTCTCCAGCACCACAGTTCAAAAGAATCAATTCTTCGGCGATCAGCTTTCTTCATAGTCCAACTCTCACATCCATACATGACCACGGGAAAAACCATAGCCTAGAACTGGATTAAGTGGCAGGTCAGGGGGCAGCTACCCAGGGTAAAATCTATAACTGAAGCTAAAATTATCATAATAATTTGGGAACAGCACACCTCTGGACTCAGTTTCCCATAATAGTCTTTTTTTCATAAATGACAAAATACAACTTCCTAAAAATAAACACCAGTACCTATACCCTGAATGAATAGCTATTTAAAACAGAATCTAACTTGTACCTACCTCCATTCTCTTTAAATACATATTGAGAAAATAGTTAAATAATTTCAGCATTTAAATATTTAATAGAATTTAAATTATTTTTCTGCTTCTGGATTTTATGTAACTTCAACTGACCCTAAACTGAAGACTTTGCAAAGACACCAAAAAACACAGAGGATATATAAACTCCTTGTTTTCGAGGAGCTTATCCTAGCTTTTCTCAACTTTCATTTAGCTAAACACTAATTATACATTTCACTTCAGCCCAAAGGTCACTATTTCTGGGAAGATTTCTTGATCTTGACACAGATCCATCAGCTGTCTCCATTCCCGGTATGTCTTCTTCTTTGCTGTATTTACATATTTGTTTTAAAATTAATATATAAATAACAAGTATATTATATTTAAAAATGTAAATATTTATTTATGTACTTTATTTAATTGATGCCGCTTTTTCTCTTGAGACTGCCAAGCACTTGAAGCATATTTTATGGACCAGGATGAATGTTCTGTCTGGCATTCAGTTGGTACTCAACAAATAATTATTCAATCAAGGAATACGGAACTGAATAAAGGAATGTGATGGACCTCAATGGAAGGCAAAATTTTTTGACTTCACAGCTACTATGACATTTCCTTCCATTTTTCTCTATAATGTTTTATAATTCATTGTGCATACATTTGTTATGAATATGATAATCATTTATGAGATTCAAACAGTCCACCTTTGGGTGAATGGAGAATAAAACAGGGAGGAAATGAAGGCACCCTTAGAGTGAAAATTCATTAGACACAGAGGTAGACTTTCCAACCACAGCATTTATCTTAAAGCTCACATGCTGGTTATTGGAGAAGAAGAAGAAAAATCAACTGTATGTACTTAAAAGCACAGGGAAACACAAAGCAAATCCTTCTTTCAAAACCACAGGAAGCTTGTTTTCAATCCTGATTCTAAAAGATGAACAGCCAACTCCCCCCTTCATTATAATCCTCACTGCTGTCCTTACAATTAGGTCCTAGAAGGCATGCTGGTGCTCAGACACAAAATCAAAGACTACTGCAGACATGTATTTCCAGATACAGATGTGTATGTTTTCTGTTTCTACGGCAAGGGGCAGATTGAAGTGAAAGCTCCCACTCCGCTGTTCCCAATCAGAGTGTTCCGTTTCTCCTCACTTGTACACCAGCAAGACTATCTATGTTGTGCTCAGTTGCTTCAGTCATGCCCTACACTTTGTGACTTACAGACTATAGCACACCAGGCTCCTCTCTCCATGGGATTCTCCAGGCAAGAAGACTGGAGTGGATTGCCATACCCTCCTCCAGGGGATCTTCCCAACCCAAAATCAAACCCATTTCTCTGGCATCTCCTGCATTGCCGGCAGATTCTTTACTCACTGAGCCACCTGGGAAGCCCATTAGCACACTCAGTTCAGTTCAGTTCAGTCGCTCAGTCGTGTCCAACTCTTTGCGACCCCATGAATCACAGCACGCCAGGCCTCCCTGTCCATCACCAACTCCCGGAGTTCACTCAAACTCATGTCCATCGAGTCGGTGATGCCATCCAGCCATCTCATTCTCCGTCGTCCCCTTCTCCTCCTGCCCCCAATCCTTCCCAGCATCAGAGTCTTTTCCAGTGAGTCAACTCATCGCATGAGGTGGCCAAAGTATTGGAGTTTCAGCTTTAGCATCAGTCCTTCCAATGAACACCCAGGGTTGATCTCCTTTAGAATGGACTGGTTGGATCTCCTTGCAGTCCAAGGGACTCTCAAGAGTCTTCTCCAGCACCACAGTTCAAAATAATCAATTCTTCGGCGATCAGCTTTCTTCACAGTCCAACTCTCACATCCATACATGACCATGGGAAAAACCATAGCCTTGACTAGACGGACCTTGGTTGGCAAAGTAATGTCTCTGCTTTTTAATATGCTATCTAGGTTGGTCATAACTTTCCTTCCAAGGAGTAAGCGTCTTTTAATTTCCTGGCTGCAATTAGCATCTGCAGTGATTTTGGAGCCCCCAAAAATAAAGTCTGACACTGTTTCCACTGTTTCCCCATCTATTTCCCATGAAGTGATGTGGCCCCCTAAATCTGTTCCCATTAGGTCATTGTATCAGAATGTGGAGAAGCTAACCTACAGACCTGTCTTCTGACTACCTTCATTAGGCATGTAACTGGTCTGTTATCAATTGCTCACAGGCCTCCTGAATGCATGGTTTTTCCAGCCCTTCAGAGCCCCTTAAACTGCTACTGTAAGCGACATATGCAGTAAGCAAGGGCACCAGTATAAAGACAAACGCTAACTGAATAGTGTCGGAGCAGCATTTCCCAAACTCCCATCAAGCACAGGATATGAAGTAAGTGAAGAACAGAACCAGGAGAAATCATGTCTAGAGCAGAGATAATAGGCACAGCCCACTCATAGTGGGCTTAGTAGTGTCTATTTAGACACTGAAATTGTATGTATCATATGATAATATGTTTCCCACCAAAAGATATGTAGGCCAGAAGAGTTTATCACCCATGTGATCAATAGAATTCAGATTACTAATTTAGAGTCTTTAGAGTCATAAAACCATGATGGTGGTGATGAATAACACAAGTGTAATATACTAATAAGAGATACATATTTTAGAGGAAGAACACAAGTTTGGAGCAAAGAAAGTGAATAGCACTCTCCAGCAAAAGTATAATATAAAATCAAGAGTTATAGTCCTTTCAGCAATATCTAAACTCATAATTGCCTGAAACAATAAAAAAAAAATCTCCATAGTTATGGAATTGTGAAATGAGCATGCTATAAGACAAGATGTTTACTGTCTAATTATATAAAATTAATCTCCATGAAAACATTCCTATCACTTAATCCTGGCATTTATCTCTGCCGAATCTCCTATCCATACTAAACATAATACAATGAAATGTTAAGGTGAAGGTGCAAATCTTGCAACAAATATACAATTTCATGAAGTTAACAAAAGTGATGTTGGAGAATTTCTTTAAACCTCAAGGCATTTATAAACAGTACTTTTAAGATGAGCAGAGCAGTTAATAATTTAAAATGTAATTATTGTCAGAGATGATGACACAACTATCACTTCAAAAGAAAATGACTTAAATATGAAAAGATTCAGAGAAGTCCTTGGGAAATCTCAAGAAGTCCTTGAATATTTTTTTGAAAATATGATATTCTGTATCATTTGCTTGAAAATCAAAAGTGAGGAATATTGTTTCACACCATGAGAAAATTTTTTCACAAAAAATGTTCTAGGAAAAGATAAATATAACTCAAATCTTGCTTATTTTAGGTATCAGCTTTTAGTTGCCATTCCCACCAACATTTCATAAAATAAAATATAAAATTAAGAAACATAATATGAAACAACCATTCATATCTATTAATAAAAGACAGAATCAATATAAGATAAAATATAACATAAAAGAAAATAAACCTTTTCATAATCTTACCTTCTGTTTTCAAGGTAACATTCCAACAAAAACTTTTTCCAGAGTTTATGTGACATGCTCATCTCTACTTTAAGTAGATTCTCTTTAAGGAAACTTTTCCTGGCACCAACCTTCCTTGGCTATGGAGAATTATCTAAGTAGAGTTTTGCTTCCTACTTCTCTGAAAGTTTTTCTTGACGACGTCATGATTTCCTCTTCCTACAATCACGAGTTAAAAGTGAGGCTTCTTCAGGTTTCATTGATTTGTAAAAAGTCAATGCAGTTCAATTGTCCAGTGGGGATACTCTGGAATGTGAAAGGAGAAGCCAAAAATAAACAATAGTCACTGAGTGGTTTGCAGTGGTTGTATCTGCTGAGCTTCGATTTTTGATCCAAATTACTTCACACGCTCTTCTCCTGTGAGCTGGGCCATTCCCAACTAACAGACACGTAATCTCCCTACTCCATTATTTCCTTCATATTCCCAACCTCGGATTCCATCTAGTGAACCTAACTCAAAATCTCAACATGAACAAAACTTCCCTTCTACACTCTCTTTCAACCCGTTCAATCAGCCACATTTGAAACGTTTTCCTCCTTGTATACATGAATCCATCTTATATGAATAAAACCCTGGATACTTTCATTTGGAACTTCTACAGAATCCCTATCTACCTCCTGTCTTTTCCTCCCCAAGTGTATCTCATTTCCTGCCATATACCAACAAAAAATAGTTGGACAAGATCAGTATTTGTTAACAATGCTACAGGAGGGACCAATCTCCTTAGCTTCACGTGGGCAAAGCTGCAGTCTTTATGAAACCTTCCTATATAATCTTCCATTTTTTCCTTTATGGTAATGTAGTAATTTGTAACCAGAGATACAGCCACTTCCTTGACAATCTAAGACATAAGATCGATGTGCAGGGTGAACAATTTTTCTGGAGTAATGATCAAATAATGCCATGACTATAAAATAGTTAAGAACCATGATATAAGAGTCCTGGAAACAGTGACCATGCATTTTCAGTGGAGACAGCTGTGAGCTTGTGTAATCTCTACTGCTCACTGTGGTAGATCATTGTGACCTTGGCTAAGTTAATTAACTTTCTAAGCATGTTTCCTCATATCTAAAAACAGGAATAATAATTTTTACCTTTCATTGTTTATTATGAGAAAGAAATGAGATAATTTTAATAGAATGCTGATATAGACTTTCAATCAATGGTAATGAGAATGATGAAGAAAATGATGTTGGTAATATATCCAGCGGTTTCTTATAGCTATCCTTTTGTATCTGTTTTCCCCCTATCTAAAATTTTTTTATTCTCTCATTTTACCTGGTACAATTTTCATTAACTGTTACGATATAGCTCAGATTTTATCTGCTTCAAGAGCATTTTCTTTACATACTCCAGGCTGAACTGAGTTCCACATTTTTATCTATGCATATCTTTCTTTAAGGGAAAGTACTGAAATGGAGCAGGACTTTGTGGAGCTCCTGGGTAAGGAAGCCTTTCTCTGTCCCCCTTCCACTTTTGCAGGGAACAGACTTCAGCCCCCATGACCCTTCCTGAGTCCCCAAATGCAGATTCAAACAGTTGCTAATCACAGAAGGAAAGGAACGCAGAGACAAGAAAGGAATAACCAGGAAATGATAGTGCAGATCCTGATGATGGGAAAGATCGAAGGCAGGAGAAGGGGATAACAGAGGATGAGATGGATGGATGACATCACCGACCTGATGGACATGAATTTGAGCAAGCTCTGGGAGTTGGTGATGTACAGGGAAGCCTGGCATGCTGCAGTCCCTGGAGTCTCAAAGAGTTGGACACGACTGAGTGACTGAGCTACTGAACTGAACTGAATAGTGCAGTCTTGGGGCAGGGTCCTGTTTCCAGGGATACACATAACAATATCTTTGAGCTCTTTACAGAACTAAAACCTGGAGTTAGCATTTTTGATTCCAGAGAAGACCACTTGAGGTCAGATAAAGGAATCAGAGAAGCTCACCAGGGGATTACTTGAGGTTATTAAAGGAGTACAGGTCCTATATATATTTTAATCTTGCAGCAATCCTGCCTTTGAACTATTTCTATAAAACTCCTTACCAAATTCTCCCAGGGTTGGAACACATGGTTTTTGAGGGCAGGAGCCCCCTGTGTCCCCACTTTGCCTGGCAAAGCAATGAATCTATTCTCTTCTGCTTTAACCAAAACTCTGTCTCTAAAATTTAATTTGGCATCAGTGCACAGAGGCTGAGTTTTTGGCATCAGCACATTACAGTGAAACAATTAATAAAGTTGATTCCCCAGCCAGACTATACATTCTTTCAAAGTCAAAGTCACTGTGGCTCATTACCTTTTTATCTTAGGGCCTCACACAGATAGTTGGTAAATAGGTTTCGGGGGTTCAAGGGATTTGGGGTTGATCAAGGAAAGAATATGACTAGCAGAAGTGATGACACACAGCAAGGTCTATTGGGTGGCACTTAAATAGGATGGAATTCGAGAGGAAGCCCCTTGCAACATATGACCTTCCAGGAGCTACCATTCAGAAGGGGAGGATGGTAAGAGGTTTCCTGGGAGAAAGATGGGAGCAGAGATGGGGGATGAGGGGGCTTTCAGGTGACAAATGTCAGCCACAAGGCAGGGACTCTCTGGGTCAGAGAGCACCAAAGGATGGGAGTAGCTTGGGGCCTTATCACTATGAGACTCTATCTTATCAATGGGTGACATTCTGTAAGGCAAAATTTTCCTGTGGTATGCAAAGCAGGCATCAAAAAACTAAGATCATGGCATCCAGCCCCATCACTTCATGGTAAATAAATGGGGAAACAAGGGAAAGCGTTACAGATTTTATTTTTCTGAGCTCCAAAATCACTGCAGATGGTGACTGCAGCCATGAAGATAAAAGACGCTTGCTCCTTGGAAGAAAAGCTATGACAAACCTCGACAGCCTATTAAAAAGCAGAGACATTACTTTGCTGACAAAGGTCCATATAGTCAAAGCTATGGTTTTTCCAGTAGTCATGTATGGATGTGAGAGTTGGCCCATAAAGAAGGCTGAGCACTGAAGAATTGATGCATTTGAACTGTGGTGTTGAAGAAGACTCTTGAAAGTGTCTTGGACTGCAAGGAGATCCAACCAGTCAATTCTAAAGGAAATCAGTCCTGAATATTCATTGGAGGGACTGATGCTGTTGCTGAAGCTCCAATACTTTGACCATCTGATGTGAAGAGCCAGCTCATTGGAAAAGTCCTTGATGCTCTTAAAGATTGAAGGCAGGAGAAGAAGGGGACAACAGAGGATGAGAGGGATGGATGGCATCACCGACCTGATGGACATGAGTTTGAGCAAGCTCCAGGAGATGGTGAAGAACAGGGAAGCCTGGCATGCTGCAGTCAGTCCATGGTTTCACAAAGAGTCGGTCACAACTGAGTGACTGAACAACAAAATGCAAAGCAGGCAGCTCTAAGTGGTTCAAAAATCTACTATTTGGGCTATTTTTAAAATAATTGGATGTGTAAAAGTTTGAGTTTGATATTAATGAGCTTTTGAGCTAAAGGGTCATAGCCTGAAGTAAAAAAGTAAATAATCTACAGGCTAATATACAGAGCCTACCTTTGGTTCATTTATATGACATTAATAGGTACTCAGTAATTATTGGACTTACATATAAAGTTACTAACTACAATTTTGCTGTATATTCAGAATTTCCCAAGGGAATGTGGGCTTCTCAGGTGGCATTAGTGGCAAAGAACCTGCCCGTCAATGCAGGATACATTACAGACATGGGTTCCCTTGCTGGATTGGGATGATCTCCTGGAGGAGGGCATGACAACTCCAGTATTCTTGCCTGGAAAATCCAATGGACAGAGGAGACTGGGAGGCTATGGTCCACAGGGTCTCAAAGAGTCAGACATGAGTGAAGTGACTTAGCACACATGCACAATTATTGAACTTACATTCAAAGCTACGAACTACAATTTTGTGGTACATTCAGAATTTCCCAAGGAAACATCATATCTTAATTGAGTTCATATTCAGACTCCAGAGGTAGAGGGCTTGGCTTATTTGTTTCTTTAAATATGTCCATTAATCTATTCAGCTTTAAAGTCCAAGACATTTAAAAGAGCTCTCTGGGAGATGGATGTACCATGACTCCCCTTTATAGCTCTACAGTAAGCTAATACCTTGGGTATCATGTATGCCCAATAAATATTTGTTATTTAAAATAAATTAATGATCCCAAATTTCATGAAGCATATATTCTTTAAATAAGCCCGTTATAACTGAAAGCCTTTCTTCAGGCTTTGAAAAATACATATTCTTGAAGAGAAAACTCAATCCCAACCCATTTAGAAATATTTAATTGTATCTGTTGAATTAATATGTGGATTTTTTTTAGTTGAAAAATATTGAATAAAAACTTCACACATGAGAAATGTCACCTAATGTAGGCAAGCTGAGATTATCCGAAGGAAAGATGATGAGTTATCTCTCTTATAGAAATGCCTACTCTGTGTCTCTAAATCCACAGGTGGTGAGGATGAGGATGGATAGAAGAATGGATGGATGGGTGGAGGGAGCAATGAAGGGGTGGATGGAGGGTGGAAGGGAGGGATAATATTTACTTCACATTTGCTATGTCCATACATGCTAAAAAAGAATTTCAGCTTTCACAGACTCTTCCATGAAAGAGAATTGCAACCTTTTTCCATGTTACTCTTTCAGCTTGCCTCCTTAAAATACTTTTTAAAAAAATTTTTTTGAAAAGTAATTTAAAGCACACTGAAAACACAATAAAATCAATGTGGAATTGTAATTAAGTTCCAGATCAACATATTCTAGAGGAAGACAAAAGTAAGCAGCTGGAACTCTCTTATTTTATGAACTAATTGAATTATACATCATCCACTTACTGTTCAATTAGTCTAATTATGGTCAACATCAGTCTCTGTTTTTAAGATGACAGAATATAATTCTGCCACTTTTTTGGAACTAGCCTTGTCAAACTGATATTAAGCAGATTTTGTGCCTAATGCATTATTTCCATCCACTTGGCAGTAGTACTACATAAATAAAATGATTCAAAATAAAATAATTTTTTCAACAAATTTCTTTGGAATCTTTATTTCTTGTAGTTATTTCTTTTTATAGTCCATTGCTGGTTGAATATTATATGATTTTATAGCAGTCATGTATCTTCACTCAACAGAAATAAAGTCAAGGCATCCATACTGTTGGAGGATGAACTAAAATTGTGAACATATACCATTTAAAGTAATAAGGATAATTGACAACAAAAAATCTTGAAAATTAAGCAGTTCGTTAAATGCAAAGTCTAATTTGGCTTTGTATGAAGTAGAATTTAAACTACTTTATTGGGGCTTCCCAGCTGGCAAGTGGTAAAGAGCCTGCCAGCTAACACAGGAGACATAAGAGACATGGGTTCAATCCCTGGGTTGAGAAGATCCCCTAGAGGAGGGAACGGCAACCCACTTCAGTATTCTTGCCTGGAGAATCTCATGGACAGAAGTGCCTGGCTGGCTACAGTCCACAGGGTCGAAAAGAGTCGGAGATGATATGCGCGCACGCAAACACACACACACACACACACACACACACACACACTCACATATAAATACAGTTTCAATGCAGCCTGAAAACTCATCGTTAGAAGTTGCAAAACCCAGGTAATTAACTATTAGATAGCAATAAGAAATCGACTTCAAACATCTCAAGTACTGGTAGTAGAGCAAACAATTTAAATCTTCTATGACTCACTCAAACGTTTGCTGTTCACATGTTTAGCAAGACTAAGCTAACAAATTAAACCATAAAGTAAGCCAAAACTTTGTAACAAAACACTAGGAGTTAAACACAAAACCAGAAAAGTCATCAGGATTGTGTTATTCCAGTTCAGAGGAAATCCCCCAAAGCCAGACAATGGAGCGAATCATTGAACACTCCTGTCCAATATAGTGTATATGAAAATAATAAATGGGATGCTCCCAGATACACTTAGTTTCAGAAATATTTTCCTTTGTATGCACAATGCTTTGGTAATTTTAAAATTGGTCCCTGATGTTTAAAAAAAATCAAGGTACTTCAAATAAAGTTCTACAATTCAAGTTTATTGTGAAAACTTCAATGTGTCAGCACTAAACTCATGGTTCCTCAAGGCAATGATGCCCTCAATTTGAGTGACTGTGGTTACTTCAGAAGAATCATGTGCTTTTCTGAGGCCAGGGTCCTGTCACACCGAACAATGTGGCCTGAGATCTATTTCAGTTATTCATCTTATATGCGTGAGTCTGGTGGAAACAGTATGGGATTTAAGACCCTTGGACTCAAGGAAGAAGAAAATATGGAAAACTTGACCACTCCACACAAATCTGAACTTAAATCCTCTGAACAGAGATGGAAAATTTGGGTGATAATTTTCTTTCCCTAGAATCCATCATAGCATCTGGTATGTCAATGGAAGTTTGTTGAACAGATAGTGATTTGTCCAAAGGTCATCAGTAAATGTTAAAGTGAACTGGGAGTAAAATCTTCTGGGATTCAACAAAGCAATTGGAGTTTGAGGTCTATATACCTAGTCCCTGAAGAAGGAAATGGCAACTCACTCCAGTATTCTTGCCTAGAGAATCCCAGGGACAGCGGAGCCTGGTGGGCTGCCATCTATGGGGTCACATAGAGTCGGACATGACTGAAGTGACTTAGCAGCAGCAGCATCAGTTCAGTTCAGTTCAGTCGCTCAGTCGACCCCATGAATCACAGCACGCCAGGCCTCCCTGTCCATCACCAACTCCCGGAGTTCACTCAAACTCATGTCCATCGAGTCGGTGATGCCATCCAGCCATCTCATTCTCTGTCGTCCCCTTCTCCTCCCGCCCCCAATCCCTCCCAGCATCAGAGTCTTTTCCAGTAAGTCAACTTGTCGCATGAGGTGGCCAAAGTATTGCAGTTTCAGCTTTAGCATCAGTCCTTCCAATGAACACCCAGGATTGATCTCCTTTAGAATGGACTGGTTGGATCTCCTTGCAGTCCAAGGGACTCTCAAGAGTCTTCTCCAGCACCACAGTTCAAAAGCATCAGCTCTTTGGCGATCACCTTTTCTCACAGTCCAACTCTCACATCCATACACGACCACGGGAAAAACCATAGCCTTGACTAGACAGACCTTTGTTGGCAAAATATTGTCTCTGCTTTTTAATATGCTATCTAGGTTGGTCATAACTTTCCTTCCAAGAAGTAAGTGTCTTTTAATTTCATGGCTGCAATCAGCATCCACAGTGATTTTGGAGCCCAAGAAAATAGAGTCTGACACAGTTTGCACTGTTTCCCCATCTATTTCCCATGAAGTGATGGGACCAGATGCCATGATCTTCATTTTCTGAATGTTGAGCTTCAAGCCAACCTTTTCACTCTCCTCTTTCACTTTCATCAAGAGGCTTTTCAGTTCCTCTTCACTTTCTGCCATAAGGGCGGTGTCATCTGCATATCTGAGGTTATTGATATTTCTCCCTGCAATCTTGATTCCAGCTTGTGCTTCTTCCAGCCCAGCCTTCCTCATGATGTACTCTGCATATAAGTTAAATAATCAGGGTGAAGATATACAGCCTTGATTTACTCCTTTTCCTATTTGGAACCAGTCTGAGAAACCTGTGTGCAGATCAGGAAGCAACAGTCAGAACTGGACATGGAACAACAGACTGGTTCCAAATAGGAAAAGGGGTACATCAAGCAGCAGCATACCTACTCCCAAATTAATCATTCAGTTAACATCTCACCGAATTAACTGGTAGATCAATTAAATCAATAAAATCAATCCCATTGTTTGGTAAATCAAAGATAAGGACCTAGTGTTATCTTTTTATAGGACAATAGCTGTAATCTATGTAAATGATTTCCCCAAAAAATATTTTTTGAACTACGAGCTACTTACCAAATTTCTTTAAAATCAAACAGTTATATAAAGGAGTGAAAAAATTCCCCGAAAGACAAAAGAATGATTGGAAAATAAAGAAAGTAGAAGGGGAATAGTTTTTCTTAAGGATTATATTATTTCAAAGTGTGTGCAACTGAGCATATAGTTTTTGCAATCTGTGAAAGTGTTTTCTTTAAACTGGGCATTTTAATTGACTTTATTTATCCTGTGCTGTGCTGTGCTTAGTCGGTCAGTCCGTCTGACCATTGTGACCCAAGGACTGTAGCTCACCAGGCTCTTCTGTCCATGTGGATTCTCCAGGCAAGAATACTGGAGTGGGTTGCCATGCTCTCTTTCAGGGGATCTTCCCAGCCCAGGGATCAAACCCACCTCTCCCACATTGTAGGTGGATTCTTTACTGTCTGAGCCACTAGGGAAGCCCAAGAATACTGCAGTGGGTAGTCTGTCCCTTCTCCAGGAGAACTTCCAGATCCAGGAATCAAACCAGGGTCTTGTGCATTACAAGCAGATTCTTTACCAGCTGAGTTACCTAGGAAGCACAACACTTTACCCTAGTAAAAGCTAAAATTATGGAAAAAAAATAAAACTTAGAAAAAAATCTGAATCTACCTCCTGAGTTACCTAGGAAGCACAACACTTTACCCTAGTAAAAGCTAAAATTATGGAAAAAAAATAAAACTTAGAAAAAAATCTAAATCTACCTCAAGGTCTTATCATTAGTTTTGTAAACAAAGAACTGCTTTATATTATCAAAAAATGAAAGAAAAAAAAGTGAGTAGTTACATGTTTTTTTCATTTATTTTTGGAGAAGCAACATGTTCATGCCAAGTTGGATCATGATTACCAGGAAATTTGTCAAAATACATGTAGAATAATAAAAATTACATTGCTTTCCACCAAAGAATTAAAACATTTACTCACTAAGTTTTCTTTTTTTTTGGAAAAAAAAAATGCAATAATTCTAATCAACATGCATTCCAGTACACGTTGACACACTCTGCACCTGATCCCTGTTAAGCTGTTGTTGATCCTGTCTATCTAACAGTAACTATCAAAATTAAAAAGGGATTAAGATGAAGTATCAGTTTCTTTTTTGATTGCTTCCAATAAGACTTTGGAAATACTTTACTGACTAATTTTTACAATATCTTGTGGGGCTACTATTGAGTATCCTGTAAAAGCTGTTGAAAGGAATCAAAGAGCAAATGATTTCTTTCGAAAAAATAAGTTGTCCATATTCAGAGAAGTTGAAATGCTCTGAATAACCACAACATTCATTCATTTGAGTGTTGTTTGAAGGTATGTTATTTCAGATCTGGCCAAAAATGCTAGACATGAGAAATGATTTGTAAACAGAAAGGTATAGAAGAAGATGCTCTAGAACTAATTGGACGAATGAGCTATGCAAACTACAGAAAGTTTTTCTGAACCCAGAAATAAAATACCCATGTGTTGTACATATATTTAAAAAATATTCCTGGTCTAATTTACCAAGCTGACATACCCCAAAAAGGATTGCAGTTACTATAAATGATTTTATCGTAAAATTTCTTAAAGTACTATACTGCTGCTGCTGCTAAGTCACTTCAGTCGTGTCCGACTCTGTGTGACCCCATAGACGGAAGCCTACCAGGCTCCCCCGTCCCTGGGATTCTCCAGGCAAGAACACTGGAGTGGGTTGCCAGTTCCTTCTCCAATGTGTGAAAGTAAAAAGTGAAAGTGAAGTCGCTCAGTCGTGTCCAACTCTGCGACCCCACGGACTGCAGCCTACCAGGCTCCTCCATCCATGGGATTTTCTAGGCAATAGTACTGGAGTGGCTTGCCATTTCCAAAGTACTATACTAGGAAGAAGAAAATTTCAGAGACAATAAAGTCTCATTGTGATGACTATAATCCATGGAGCTAGATGTTGTAGATGACATTGCAAGTAAGAACCTCAATATTAAATGATGCCGGAAGCACCAAAGAAGAACTCTTCCTTTGCCTTTCACTATATTTATAGCATTTCATGCTTCAAGGAAAGGCATTTTATTTGAGAGCATTCATTTTTAGCTAGAAAGCTCTTGAAAGAGAATCTGGCACATATCACTACATAATTGTTCAGTGATGCTGCTATTTTTATTACTATTTTCATAAACTTTCTTTGTCAAAATAATTAAGCAAAAGGATTTAATAAGGTATATATGAAATATAAATTGTAAACCAATGAAAAATAAAATTCTTCCCACATAAAACTATGTTCTTTAATATTTCACTACCTTTATTTGAGTATTTACTGCTTATAAGAAACTTCTAGATTAACTAACACCTTCTCCAATATTTAAATTACTATAAGCACTAATAAGAATAAATATACACAAAAAATAGAAATATGTCTCTTCCCTCATAGTAATTTTAGCCAGTATAATTTTATTGAAGGACATTCCACTGTCAGGTTTCTTATCTAAACCATATATATTTGCAAAATTATTAAAATGGGACTGTTTCATAAAACAAACCCTAAGCTTCATTTATCACTTTCAGGATATTCTCCCATGCTTTTTTGATTAATACTTTTATTAGAGGCATTCAATACAGATAATGCAAAATTAAATGGATTTTGCCAAAATACATTATAGCCATTAAAATAAATCAGACTATTAAACGGAGGGAAAAAGTAAAATCTGAAAAAGATATATAATTCCATATAACTTATGACAGAGTCAATTAATCACATAACTATAATTTGAGACTTTTTCTATAGAAGGAAAGGAATAAAGATCCATTTAATACTTCATCATTATTGTCACATTCTCTAAAGAAAAGACCGTGAGCCAAGCACCAATATGTACTGGACCTGAAGACAAAATTTTCTTTACTTTTTCCTGACTACCCTTGACTCAACTATCCCCTGCAGAACTTTCCAGAGACGATATAAAATATGAACCAACCCAAATTTTTGTCTTTCAAAAACTGTTTGGAATAAGTCATTTGGGAAGAGGTCTTGTCTGTCATTCCGTCTTCATTCATTCTGCTTCTGAAAATTTTTCTCTAGTGTTCCATTTCACAAAATTGCCTCCAATTTTCAATTACCTTAATAACATGATAGAACATTTACTTGACTTTAATTATTGAACTTCACAAGTTTTTTGGCCTTTAAGATTTCCTCTTAAATAATAAAAAAGGCAAGATGAACGTTTTTTCACAAGTGCAATTGTGCACCCAATATGAATTCATAGAATTATAATTAAGTTCATTTTTACCAAATACGAAAATCTGCTATGAAGCCTTTTTAATATTGTCTGAGTTTCATGTGATTTCTGAAATTTATTATTTATTGATTTAAGAGATTTTTAGGTGTCAGTTATAGTTTAGTAAATTTAAGTGATAATTGAAAAACTTTTTCTCTGATACTGCTTGATGACAAGTTTAATCAATCAAAAATTCTACTTCTACTATGTGGTTAGAGCCTATTAAGGTGACATGGAAAGCAAAAAGAAAATACATTTTTTCCCTCATAGAACTTACAAGAAAGTTGGAAAGACAGGAGCAATATGTAAGAGGTATTTGGAAACAACTAAAATATTCTTGGATATTTGATGCAACGAATTAAGCAGGACAAAGAGGAAGGAGGAGGGGGTGGAGGGGATCTGGATTTTGATAAAGAGGTGCAGGAGGAGACTTTTAAGTCAGTTTCAAGATTCCAAGGAGAAGGCAATGGCACCCCACTCCAGTACTCTTGCCTGGAAAAATCCCATGGACGGAGGAGCCTGGTAGGCTGCAGTCCATGGGGTCGCTAAGAGTTGGACACAACTGAGCGACTTCACTTTCACTTTTCACTTTCATGCACTGGAGGAGGAAATGGCAACCCACTCCAGTGTTCTTTCCTGGAGAATCCCAGGGACAGGGGAGCCTGGTGGGCTGCCATCTATGGGGTCGCACAGAGTCAGACATGAGTGAAGCGACTTAGCAACAGCAGCAGCAAGGTTCCAAATAGATAAAACAGGATCTCTAGAACAAATATGGTCAGGAAGAAGTGTGCCTCCTTAAGGAGGGGGCAGTATGCACGTGAAATAGACTAAAGGAGAAAATTCAGGAGTTTGTTCCTAAATAGATAGAGCCTGCCTTTCACTGTAAATTATAACATGCAGTCATAGCCTGCTGGGAAGTAGCATATTATAATACTTAAAGAGATAGGCATTATTTTTAGAAATTTGAATTTCCAACATGACTCTTGTCATTTAACTACATGTATTCAATTCGGCAAGGGACAAATCATTTAAGAATTAGCCCTTGATGAACTGATACTTGTCCCCATGCCCCACCCTCCACTTCTTGTATAATTTAGTGATCTCAACATTTTCATCTATGAGATGTCTCTCTAAAGTCCTCTTCTTCAAGCTCAGCTGGTTCAACAATCCTATCCTCCATACTTCTGCTACCTATTTCTATGATTATACCTTTGATCTTATAATTAAAAACATGTATCCATCCCTGGAGGAGGGCGTGGCAACCCACTCCAGTATTCTTGCCTGGAGAATCCCCATGGACAGAGGAACCTAGTGGGCTATGGTCCATAGGGTTACAAAGAGTTGGACATGACTGAGCAACTACACACAGCACATCCATTTCTTAATCTGTATTCAAACACTGTCCTCTCCAAATCCTCCCACCTCTCTTTCCATCTTATTCTCGAGCATATCCTGTATCCATAAATTCTTCCTTCTCACTGTTTCTTCCAATTTATTGACCTTTTCACTTTTCCCCTTTTTATCACCCCCATTACGTCCTCACTTTTGCTCTCACCCAGCTCAATTACATGGTCAATCACAGTAGTCATTGCCTTTCAAACCCTCAACTCACTTGGTCTCTCTCCTTCCATCATCTTGCCTAGCAAGGTACCAAATCTGGCTATATCTAAGCCTTTGACTACTCAAGGCCTATATCTAAGCAGCTGAATACTCCTGAAGAAAAATGTACAGCCAACCTGAGAAGTTCTTACTTAAGTCCTTGGCAGAAATCTCAAGAGGGCTCTTAGTGCTTTCCTAGCATTAAGTACATCTCCCGACTCAATTCACTTTCTCATTCTACACGGCTCCTTTGAAACCTTTTACTCACTCTTCAGATTTTCCATGTCTTTTATTTACTTGTTTTTCTCAGTTAAAGGTACTGCTTAAAATTTTCCATAAAAAAATATAAGATCAGAATAAGATGCCCATGTTCTTCTACTACCAATTTAGTACCTTGCATCTGTATCCATATACTTTACCTTCTCTTTCTCCCTTGTAAGATGGAAGCATCTAAGACCAATCTACTGGCTGTTCTATGCCATGCCATGAAAGGGTCTGGCTCCTGAAATCTTCCTCCCTCTTTCTTTCAGCCTCAAATTTTGTTCTGTAGAAGTCAGCAAACTATGGTCAGTGGGGCCAAACTTGGCTGGACACCTAAGTTAAAAATGATTCTAAAAATTTTAATGGTTGAAAAAACCAAAGAATAATATTTCACGACACATAAAATTATATGAAATTCAAAGATTAGCATCTATAAAGAAAGTCTTATGGGAACACAGCCTTGCTCATCTACAGTACTTTCACACTCAGAGGAGGGTTGAAAAGTTACAACAAAGATGTCTAGCTACAAAGCTAAAAATATGTAATGTCTGGCCCTTTATAGCAAAATTTTCCTAATCTCAATTCTGTAAAATAATTCTCAATACCACTGAAATATGCTGGAATCACTCATATGTTAAAAACAAAGACCACCCTTTGACTTCATTTCTCCCTCCAGCTATACCATCCCTTCAATGCTTTCATTTGCAATTATCAGCTCCTACAGTTTTAGTCACTCAATCATGTCTGACTCCTTGTGACCCCATGGACTGCAGCCCACCAGGCTCCTCTGTTCATGGGATTCTCTAGGCAAGAATACTGCAGTGGGTTGCCATTCCCCTCTCCTACAGTTTTCACACCCTTTTTCCTGTTTGCTTTGAGGTCGCTCTGATAAGCTTCTGTATCCACCACTGAACTGGAATTAATCTTTTATGCTGAAGGTAGAGCACTAATGGTCACTTCATTCATGTAGTACTCTACCTGTTAGCCCTTTGACAGGAATCACTTTCTCCTTCATTTGCATTTGGGTTCCATCCTTTCTTGATCAACTCCCTTCTTATCTGGCTGATTCTTCTTTGTTTCTTTTGCTGAATATTCTCATTTTCCCAACATCTAATATCTGGAGAGCTCTGAAGCTGTCATCTGACCTCTTATCTTTTCTTCTTCTGCTTGCTGGGTGATCTCATCTAGCGCCATGATTTTACAGGTTGTGAATAAACTGATATTCCTACATGTATAATTCTACCCCAGACCAGATTTATATATTCAAGAGTATGATATATATATATATATATAAATTTATAACCTAAAAACACACTCTTGATTTCGGCCCCCAAACTTCACCTTCTTTGATGTCTTTCCCCTCTCAGTAAAAGGCAACCTTTCTTCCTCCCAATGCTTAAACCAAAATCTTTGTTATCACTTTGATATTTCTCAGTTTCTCATATTCAAATTCTATTGACTCTTTGATATATATATTTTTTCAACATGTCGAAAGTGCCTCAGAATTCACACAATACCAACTTTCTCATGGTTCTGGTTAAATTACATATACCAGTTTATAACAAATGGCAAAATCTGTAACTCTGTTCAAAGTTTTAAAAAATTACTTAAGAACAGTTTCTTGTATTTCTATGCCACCTTTATAGTTCTGGTTTCTCATTTCTTAGTAAATTCTGGAGACTCTTTGATATATTTTTAACTGTAACACTCAAATACTATTAGCTCTATCTTTAAAATAAACCAAAATATTCAAGCACTTTTCACTGCCTCCATTCCTATGTCCCTAACCCTAGTTCAAACAATCATTTTATGTCTTGACTACAGTAGCAGCCTTATTTGTTCTCTCTATTCCACTGTTGTTCCCTCAGGCAACTTCCTTTTTTATGTGGCTCTCCATTACAAAATAATTGAAATCAAAACATTGAACCATGACCTGTGTGGGCCCAGATTATCTTGCCTCTGTTTATTCCGCAACTTCATTCCACACCCTACCCTCTAATCTTCATCACATCGGTTTGATGTGTGTTGCCCACAACCTCCAAGCTCAGTTCCTGCTGCTGTTCACTCTAACTGCTTTCCCTCTCTCTGCTCATTACATGCTGTTATCTAATCTTCAGATTCCAGATCAAATATCTCCTTCCCAGAGAGGCTTCTCCTGGCCACCCTGGCCCTCTACCTGCTCTATCTCATCCACCTACCCTTTAAAACTCCTACTTATTTCCTTTATTCCCTTCATAGCCCTTATCTCCATCAGATATTACTCTACCATATGGTTCTTCTTACCCTACCCTTCATAGCCCTTATCTCCATCAGACAGTACTTTACCATATGATTCTTCTTACCCTACAGAATATTAACTCTGTAAGATTATGGGCTTCCCTGGTGGCTCAGAGGTTAAAGTGTCTGCCTCCAATGAGGGAGACCTGGGTTCGATTCCTGGGTCGGGAAGATCCCCTGGGGAAGGAAACGGTAACCCACTCCAGTATTCTTGCCTGGAGAATCCCATGGACGGAGAAGCCTGGTAGGCTGCAGTCCACGGGGTTGCAAAGAGTCGGACACGACTGAGTGACGGAACGAACGGAAGATTATGTATGTCCTTTACCCTGTCTTAATTGCCACTGTATCCAAGAGTCTGAAAGAGCTGTCACTCATAAACATCTGTTGATATACTAAATGAATTAATAAATACATTTTCTAAAAATCCATTTAAAATGTTTCATATATTGCCTGGCAAAATAAAATGCTAAATAAATAGAAGCTATTAATGGAAAACAAAGATAATAAATATAAGAAAATAATAAAAAGAAACATTTAAAAATAAAATGTGGAAATATAAAAATAAATACTATTTTAATTTAAAACCATCAAAGTAGAAGAGTGATACACAAAACATGAATGCTACAGAATAAACCTATGAAAGCACTTCAACATAAATAGATACCTCTGAAAAGGATTTTCAGTGCTGATACAATATTTTATTTTCTGAGGGAGTATTATACCTTTATTCAAAATGCTCAAGCCCACACACACAGGCAAATGATGGGATACACTACTGAAGTCAGCCCTGGCAGACACTGGAGAAAGAGAACTGAGCTTTCTTCTTTTTGAAGAAAAGAAATGAAGCTGCTGCTCTTCCATGCTTGTTTAAGCTTAAGTTTCAATTTGTGTTAAGTCTGGTCTCTTCCAAGTTCTGAATAGAATATTAAATTAAGTACTGCACAGTCAGTGTGACTAATATTCTTTTCTCATTCTTCTAGGCCTTTGACTCTGCCCTGGGTAACATCCTTTACAAAGCTGACTTTGATCACTTTTCCTTGGTTCAAGTGGTATATGGGACATTTTCAACAAAATTTAAGTGTGTGGTTTCAAGTGTTGAATATATATTGAAGCTGCATAAGCGTCTTATTAGAAAAAATAGTTGGAAAAAGTAGTTATATGTGAATACTGAACTTCCATTTCTTTTAAAATGGTAAAGTTTCCACAATTTGATTGAGTTTATTTTATCTTTTTCACTTCGGTGCAATTCATTAAACAGGGCTGGGTGTCCATAAGGTTGAAAGCAATGTGTTGGCCACTCTAGAAGATTCCAAATGAGCCAGGTGTGGAAAATGGGTTCTATCTCCTGGGTCACTTCAGTTGAATGATTATAGTAGCCTGAGGGGCTATCTTGAGAAGGACTTTGAGGCTCTGATTAGAATTACAGGAAAGAGTGATATGATCCATGAATGATATCTGCCTAAATTGGTAAAGGGGGAATCACTGCACAAACAATGAGTGTTTGCTGTGTTGGAATTTGATGCTTATTGCTTTTAGATAGCTATAGTTCACTAAACAAGAAAAGATTAAACCACATGGTTTTATGGCAGGAAGTCATGTTAACAGTTTAATGCAGAAATAACTCTTTTGTTTGCTTCTTTAATGGAATAGAGTTAGCAACAGAAAAAAAAGTGTACTTTTTTATTTTCTCTACTCATAGGAAAGGTAATCAGATTCTACTGCCTTTGTGAATGTGGGAACCCTTGGGTGCTGGGGAAAGTTGCCTTTTATTTGTTTCTTAAGCCACTCCAGTACTCTTGCCTAGAAAATCCCATGGATGGAGGAGCCTGGTAGGCTGCTGTCTGTGGGGTCTCTAAGGGTCAGACACGACCGAGCTACTTCACTTTCACTTTTCACTTTCACACATTGGAGAAGGAAATGGCAAGCCACTCCAGTGTTCTTGCCTGGAGAATCCCAGGGATGGGGGATCCTGGTGGGCTTCCGTCTATGGGGTCACACAGAGTCGGACACGACTGAAGTGACTTAGCAGCAGCAGCAGCATATTTTGCACCTGAAATGCAATCTGGAAGAATAAGATGTATCAAATAGAAGCACAGAATTTAGTAATAATGGGAATTTAATAAAAGCAGAAATTAAAAAAAAATCTAATGAGACTTCTATGTCGAATAGTATCTAGAACAGGTTATGTTACACTCATCAGTTATGAGCCTCTGCCCATATCCTGCCATCCTGCCTCCAATAAGAGGTCACAATAAGATTCAGATAAATTTCCCTGGAGTGTAACACCAGAATACACTGACAGGCCTGAACCATGATAGTACTTGGCAGTGAGCCATAGTTGGTTCAAATCTGGAAACAGCTCTGTAATTTTTTGGCTCTGTATAGCGAGCTATCCGTCTTCTGCCCCTGTGTTTCTGGTTACATCCCTCAGACATTTCTCAGATTTAGGAATACATTTTTTTTTAATTTATTGAGGAATAGTTATTTTACAATGTTGGGTTGGTTCCTTCTGTAAAACAAAGCGATTCAGTTATATGTATACATACATCCCCTTCCTCTTGGTTCTCCCTCCCACCTCCATCCCCCAAGCCCACTGCTCCGTCACCGCAGAGCCCTGAGCTGAGCTCCCTGTGCTATATTACAGGTTCCCACTAGCTATCTGTCTTACGCACGGTATGTATTTATGTCAGTCCCAGTCTCCTAACTCATTCTCGCCTCCACCATGTCCACACGCCCATTCTCTACTTCTGCGTCTTTATTCCTCCCCTGAAAATAGGATAGATTCATTTGTACCATTTTTCTAGAGTCCACATATATGTGTCAATATACAATATTTGTTGTTTCTCTTTCAGACATACTGTTTCTATGTTACTTCACCTTGAAAATTGTATAACTTAGCTCATTTTCTCTACTATTTCATCTGACCCAACATAACCAACACTGTTGATTATTTGGTTCCAACATGCTTCTACATGCTGTAGGTTAACTAAGGAGATTCATCAAAGAATTTAGTTCTGGGACTTCCCTGGTGATCCAGTGATTAAGGCATCATACTTCCACTGCAGGGGGTACTGGTTTGATCCCTGGTTGGGGAACTAAGATCCTGCATGCCATACAGCCAAAAAAAAAAAAAGCTAAGTGTGAAAAAATTTTGGTTCTTCATCAAAAACTTAATAGGTTCAGCAAGTAATGTATTAGTATGCTGCTGTTGCTGCTAAGTCGCTTCAGTCGTGTCCGACTCTGTGCAACCCATAGATGGCAGTCCACTGGGCTCCCACGTCCCTGGGATTTTCCAGGCAAGAACACTGGAGTGGGTTGCCATTTCCTTCTCCGATGCATGAAAGTAGGTTTTATTAAAAGCAAGCTTCTATGCTAGATATGTTACCTTAAGTCTTTCAACACCCAGGGGCTAGTATCAATTCCTGAGATGCAATAACTTGTAAATATCACATAGTTACATATGAGAAGGTACATTTCATCTGCAGAAGAGATTTGTTTGTTTCTTATCTTTACACGGGACAAATTACTCAAGGAACACTAGATTCAGAGCATCAGATGATGATGGTGGAGAGGCAGTAAATCTGAGAATAAAATAGAACAAGTGAATTGGATTTTGTTATCTACTCATAAATGATTTTTAATAGAGAACAGAAGACACTAGACTTCTTTGGGTCATTTTGTTCTAGGTGTGTTTGTGCATTGGGATGGAGTAGCAATTTGATGTCATCATTGTAAAGAGCTGAGTGTACTGTCTTTGAATTCAGTTAGACAAAAAAACTGATTCAAATCTCAGAGGTGGCTGTTTCAGACTGTACAATCTTACGTGTATTGTTCAACCATTCTGAGGTTCAAACTCTTCACCTACTTAATAAAGATATCATTGCCAAGCTCATCCAATGACTATGAAGAATAGATAAAACACTACTTGCAAAGGGATTATAAGAGAGGTACTTTCTGTATGTCAAATGAGAGCCCCTGCTTTTACATGAATATAGTATTAGTAGTAGTAGTTTTAGGAGTACTAGTTGTATTAGTAAATAATGGTAGTGGTGATAGCAGGTAGTAATCAGCCTCATTATGAGTTTCCAAATGTTAAGAAAAATGTTTTTCTGGCTTTTTTTAAGATTAAACTTCTTCTCAGGAGGAATGGTCACTTTATTTATACACTGCTTATGAGAGCATTCATTGATGTAATCTTATGGAAAACTTATCTGGTAAAATTTATTAAAGTTAAAATATAGAGATTCTCAAACTTAGAATCTCTCTTTCAAAAATAAGAGTAATATAATATAAAGACCTGCATATAAGTGTATACATAATGAAGCTTATTATAGAATTTTCATATGTAGCAAAAACTCTTGAGCCAATCTAATGCCAATCAACAGAAAAATAACTGAGTAAATACTGAGTGGAATGTTTTGCAACCATAAAAAAGAACAGGATATATATGTATTCATATATATACATGAATATATATAAAACTACACAGGAGAATTTGTTAATATTGGTTGCCTTGGGGGTAAGACCAAGAGTAGGGTTAGGAGAGGAAGATCACTGAGCTAGTCTTAAAAGATTAGATTTATATACAAACTTTTACTGCATTCACAAGTTTTAAAAGTTTGATGATGTAAAAAATCTTACAGATTTCAGGCTTACTGTTTATTTGCAGAAAAAAGAGTACTGTATAAAGATCACATACCTTTTATAGACTTCACTTTATTTAGAAAGTATCTGAGAGAATGGGGAATGGAAAGCATTTGAAAAAAGAAATACTGGAAAATGGGACAAATCCTTGGCTCTAGAATACAAAAGTCCTGAGTAGGTACTTTAGTTTCAGATACGAATATGATTGAGTAGGACAGGAATGGAGGAAATTATGTTTAAAAACCCACAGACATGTAATGATGTAAATTCCTGAAGTGGAAAATCAGGGAACAAGATAAAGTATTTGAAGTAGAAAAAACTGAACCTGCATAGCTCCCACTTTAACTCAATTACAAAATTTTCCTAAATATTTGCCCAAGTGTCTTATGTGGCAAGTCAGTTCATAAAGCCATGAAGTCATTCCTACAGGAAAATTCCACTTTTCCTCTAATAACCTCTTCCTTTATTTTTTTTTTTTCCCCATAGCTTCTTAACTCAGTAAATTCCAAGCTTTGTTCTGGGAGTTTTTGCCCTGTGGTCAATGATATAATGGTCACCAGTAATTAAGAAAAATAAGTTCACACTATTTCAGAATGCTTTGTATGAAAGTGAAAGTCACTCAGTGGTGTCCAACTCTTTGAGACACCATGGACTATAAAGTCGATGGAATTTTCCAGGCCAGAATACTGGAGTGGGTAGCCTTTCCCTTCTCCAGGGGATCTTCCCAACTCAGGGATCGAACCCAGGTCTCCCAAACTGCAGGCAGATATTTTAACAGCTGAGTCACAAGGGAAGTCCAAGAACACTGGAGTGGTAGATTATCCCTTCTCTAGCAGATCTTCCTAACCCAAGAATAGAACTGGGATCTCCTAGATTGCAGGCAGATTCTTTATCAACTGAGCTATCAGGAAAGCCCATGCTTTGTGTAGGCAGTTGAAAATATTTACCTTTATTCTGTGGTTTTGTCCATTGTAATTTTAGGATTATCCCATGTGTTGCTTCAGAAAATTAAGGAGATAGTGGCAAATAGCCTTTTCTAAATTGTCGTTGATTTAATTTGTTTACTTTTTAAAAGAAAATTTTGGAATTCTATGATTTTTTTTCCCCAAATTGGAGGGAGACATTTTACTAACCTGTGATTCCCATATCATAATTGTTTTTAAACTGGACTATTCTTTAAGCTGTTTAGGCTAGATGGACAGTGAATTAGGGTGCAGTAATTGATAATTCAACATACTGACACCTTCACCTATGTTTTTAATTAAAATCTAACCTAGTCATGGGCAGTCTTTTTAAATTATAACTCTTTTAGTTTTAGTAGAGATTTTGTGACAAACCTATGGTAATCATAGATAATGGAAATGGAAGGTTTAGACTCATTATATATTTTATGAAGATACCAATCACTAAGTGGGTTATGATTTATTACAAGACTTATTTTAATACCAAGTATCAGAATATTAATTATGGAAATTATGGAAAACAATGCTAATCCTGATTTAAAAAATGTTGGTTTATATTTACTATTACAACATACAGAGAAACCATATATCTTAAATATACAATCTCCCAATTTGTAGTCACATCATGAAAGAAAAGACAGATCTGTTTGTTGCTATTCCTAAGGGTTCTGCATAAGTGCACTCATCTATCCTTATGGCTTCTACAGTCATTTTCTTATTGGTGATTTCTAGACTGCCATTTAATCAGATGACTTATCTAAGCTTAGGGCTCATGTCAAACTCTCTTCTGGTCACCTGTAGCTCACCATCTCAAAAGTCCTTCTAATTCACATTTACCTAAATGTATCATCCCTGAAGTAGGAATTGGCAACCTGCTCCAGTATTCTTGACTAAAATTCCAGAGTGGTGGGCTATAGTTCATGCGGTCACAAGGAGTCAGATATGACTGAGCATGTACCCACTCTTCTGAAAGTTATCATCATATCCTTACCTCCTACCCTGTTTCTTCCACAAGTTTTCTAACATTTCTATGTATTCTATTTACTGAAATACCACCACTATCCAACCTCTCAAGGCATATGCTGTTGTTGCTGTTCATTTGCTCAGTCATGTCTGACTCTTTGCAACCCCATGGACTGCAGCACGTCAGGCCTCCCTGTCCACCACCAACTCCTAGAGTTTGCTCAAATTCATGTCTATCAAGTCGGTGATGCCATCCAACCATCTCATCCTCTGTCTTCCACTTCTCCTCCTGACTTCATTCAATCTTTCCCAGCATCAGGGTCTTTTCTAATGAATCAACTCTTTGCATCAGGTGGCCGAAGTACTGGAGTTTCAACTTCAGCATTTGTACTTCGAATGAATATTCAGGGTTGATTTCCTTTAGGATTGACTCATTTGATCTCCTTGCAGTCCAAGGAACCCTCAAGAGTCTTTTCCAACACCACAAGTCAAGAGCATCAATTCTTTGCTGCTCAGACTTCTTTATGGTCCAAATCACATATGTATACATGACTACTGGGAAAACCATAGCATTCACTACATGGACCTTTGTTGACAAAGTAATGTCTCTGCTTTTTATTACACTGTCTAGATTTGTCATAGCTTTTCTTCCAAGGAGCAACCATCTTTTAATTTCATGGCTGCAGTCACCATCTGCAGTGATTTTGCAGTCCAAGAAAATAAAGTCTGTTACTGTTTCCATTGTTTCCAAATCTATTTGCCATGAAGTGATGGGATTAAATGCCATGATCTTTGTGGTTTTTTTTTAAATTTTTTTATTAGAAAAATGAAATATACAATGTGTTTATATCACTCACTGAGTACATGGCATTTAAAAACAACATTGTTACAGAAAGATAACAAAAATACAAAGTCTTAAAACCTACAGGATATGGAAAACATTATCCACTGAGGCCTTAAATATAGTAGATTTTACATAAAAAGGAAAAGCAATGAGTATACAAGTATACAGCCAGTTTAAGAAGTTAGCAAGATAAACAGAATAATGGTAAAGAAAAGAAAGCACCTAATACATACCAGGTAATAATGCAATAAAAATAAAGATAAAATTGAGAGGTTCAACAGAGTCAAAGCTGCCTTAAAAAGCTTCTCTAAAAAGGGAAACATCAGGTAACAATAATCAACGAGAAAAATCTTGCAAATAAACAATATTCAAAATGGGAATTATTCACAAAATCATTAAGAATATAAATAATAGAAACAACTTTATGCCTATACATTTGAAGATTAGTTGTCTCATATACAGGGTTATCATTACTGTCTTTCTAAATTCCATATATATGCGTTAGTATACTGTATTGGTGTTTTTCTTTCTGGCTTACTTCACTCTGTATAATGGGCTCCAGTTTCATCCACCTCATTAGAACTGATTCAAATGTATTCAATGAATATAGTAAAGTTGCAGGATATAAAATCAACACAGAGAAATCTTTTGCACTCCTGTACACTAATAATGAGAAAATAGAGAAATTAAGGAAATAATTCCATTCACCATTGCAATGAAAAGAATAAAATACTTAGGAATATATTTACCTAAGAAACAAAAGACCTATATATAGAATACTATAAAACACTGGTGAAAGAAATCAGAGAGGACACTAATAGATGGAGAAATATACCCTGTTCATGGATTGGAAGAATAAATATTGTGAAAATGAGTATACTACCCAAAATAATTTGTAGATTCAATGCAATCCCTATCAAGCTACCAACGGTATTTTTCACAGAGCTAGAACAAATAATTTCACAATTTGTATGGAAATACAAAAAACCTCGAATAGCCAAAGCAATCTTGAGAAAGAAGAATGGAACTGGGGGAATCAACCTGCCAGACTTCGGGCTCTACTACAAAGCTACAGTTATCAAGACAGCATGGTCCTGGCATAAAGACCGAAATATAGATCAATGGAACAAAATAGAAAGCCCAGAGATAAATCCACACACCTATGGACACCTTATCTTTGACAAAGGAGGCAAGAATAGTCAATGAAGAAAAGACAATCTGTTTAACAAATGGTGCTGGGAAAACTGATCAACCACTTGTAAAAGAATGAAACTAGAATAATCCTTAACACCATACACAAAAATAAACTCAAAATGGATTAAAGATCTAAATGTAAGACCAGAAACTATAAAATTCCTAGAGGAGAACATAGGCAAAACACTCTCTGACATAAATCACAGCAGGATCCTCCATGACCCACCTCCCAGAATATTGGAAATAAAAGCAAAAATAAACAAATGGGACCTAATTAAAATCAAAAGTTTCTACACAGCAAAGGAAGCTATAAGCAAGGTGAAAAGACAGCCTTCAGAATGGGAGAAAATAATAACAAATGAAGTAACTGACAAAGGATTAATCTCAAAAATATACAAGCAACTCCTGCAACTCAATTCCAGAAAAATAAACGACCCAATCAAAAATTGGGCCAAAGAACTAAACAGACATTTCTCCAAAGAAGACATAAAGATGGCTAACAAACACATGAAAAGATGCTCAACATCACTCATAATCAGAGAAATGCAAATCAAAACCACAATGAGGTACCATTTCACGCCAGTCAGAATGGCTGCTATCCAAACATCTACAAGCAATAAATGCTGGAGAGCATGTGGAGAAAACGGAACCCTCTTACACTGTTGGTGGGAATGCAAACTAGTACAGCCACTATGGAGAACAGTGTGGAGATTCCTTAAAAAACTGGAAATAGAACTGCCATACGACCCAGCAATCGCACTGTTGGGCATACACACGGAGGAAACCAAAATTGAAAGAGACACATGTACTCCAATGTTCATCGCAGCACTGTTTATAATAGCCAGGACATGGAAGCAACCTAGATGGCCATCTGCAGATGAATGGATAAGAAAGCTGTGGTACATATACACAATGGATCTTTGTTTTTTGAATGTTGAGTTTCAAGCCAACTTTTTCACTCTCCTCTTTCACCTTCATCAATAGGCTGTTTAGTTCCTCCTTGCTTTCTGCCATAAAGGTGGTGTCATCAGCACATCAAAGGTTATTGATATTTCAAGGCATATACTAAAAAAAAAATCTTCATTGCCAATATTCAGCTAAAATAATCAACCATACTGATTAATCAACTTGACTAAGGGTTTCTTGAGACATGAGGGCTTCCCTTAAACCCCAGAACCTCCCAGGACTAACCTGAGAAGTTGGTCACCCTATATACAAATAGTTCTAGTCTAGTCATAGGAGTCTTTTCTTTCCATCCTCACTCTCCTTCCCTTAGTTCAAGCCTAGATCTCTAAAACAGCATCATCATTGTGTTTTCAAATAATTCTCCACTTTGTTCTCGGGTGATATTTCTAAAATGCAAATATTCTTTGGACTACACTTTTTTGTGTCTCAACACCATTTCATCTACACCCAAATTCAACTAACAGTGTGCTTTAAATTTTTACAAGTCTATAAGTCTCTCTTGGTGGCTCAAACAGTAAAGAATCCACCTGCAATGTGGGAGACCTCAGTTCGATCCCTGAGTCAGGAAGATCCCCTGGAGGAGGACATGGCAACCCATTCCAGTGTTCTTGCCTGGAGAATCTCCCTGGACAGAGGAGCCTGGTGGGCTACAGTCCATGGGGTTGCAGAGTCGGACATGACTAAGGGACTAACACTCTCTCTCTTACGTCTCTCAAAAGTCAGGACTATGTATTATTTATCAGTATATACCCAGCACCTTTCACAGTGACTTGTGTAAAGCACATGCTTAATAACTATTTTTTGGATGAATAAGCAAACAAAAAGTACACATCACTCTCTGTTTAAAATCCTTCTGTGACTTACGTAATTCTCAGTAAAAAGTGCAAATATCTTCCGGAGGCATGTAAAACCCTCCATACTCCAGATTACATGTGTCTCCTTACCTCTAGCTATTCCCAGTTCACATTCATCTCTCATTTACTACCTGAATTTTGTGAATAATGGTTTTGAATAGATGTTTTTTTTTTTCTATTTTGAACTCATCTGAATCATCCCAGATGTCCCCCTAATTCATCAGAAGTGCCACGTCTTCTAAGAGGCCAGCCCAATATCCTCACTCGCTCATGTCTCTCCTCTGTTGTCCTATAACGCTTTACTTGCTATTATCAGAGCATTTTAGCACATTCATTGTGACCTTCTATTTATTTATTTTTCTATTTCTCCCATAAAATTATGAATTCTGCAAGACCAAGGACTTTATATAATTTTAGCCTTGAATTCCAGTGCCTAATGCAGTTACTAAAATACAGAGTGGATATTAAATAAACTTGTTGAATAAGAATAGACAGCAAAAATTGAACTTAAAATGTCAATAAGTAATCTCAGTGAATAAAATAACATAAATGAATGCTAAAGGAAATCAATCCTGAATATCCATTGGAAGGAGTGATGCTGAGGCTAAAGCTCCAATACTTTGTCCACCTGATGAGAAGAGCCAACTCACTGGAAAAGACCCTGATGCTGGGAAAGGTTGAGGGCAGGAGAAGGGGACAACAGAAGATGAGATGGTCGGATGGCATCACTGACTCAATGGACATAAATTTGTGCAAGCTCTGGCAGATGGCGAAGGACAGGGAATGCTGTCATGCTGCAGTCCATGGGATTGCAAAGAGTTGGACATGACTTAGCAACTGAACAACAACAACATAATGAATGCTACTTAAGTTGTACTTTGATATTCAATTGCTATTTAAAGAGTGTTTTTTATTTTATTACCCTTGCATATAGAATAAAAAAACCTTCAAATTTGGATGATTTCTGCTCTTGAGATTAATGGTCTTTACAGCTACTGTAGCTTCCCTGGTGGCTCAGCCAGTGAATAATCTGCCTGCAGTGCAGGATACCTGGATTTCACCCCTGAGTTGGGAAGATCCCCTGGAGAAGGGAACAGCCATCCACTTCAGTATTCTGGCCTGGAGAATTCCACGGACTACAGTCCATGGGTTCACAAAGAGTCAGAGAGGACTGAGTGTCTTTCACTTTCACATTCCTTTTTTCATTTCTCCATTGATTCATTGAATTCATATATTGAAAATTACGCTTGATGTGTTTGATGTGTCAGTCAATCTTAGAGGAGCTCAGAATACAGAGGTGAATTGGATGGGCCAAAGTCCCTGCTTTCAAGGAGCTTACATTCTACAGGGGAGGGAAGAATATAAAAAGCACATAGATACATGAAACAGGATAGTTTCAAATGGTTAACAAGTGCTCTTTAAGACAATAACTTAGAGTGACTATAAACATAAGACTGTACTCATATATTTAGAGTAAAGAAAAATATCAAATTGACACATGCTATAAGAATGCTAACATTAAACAAGTTTTTCTTTGTGGTTTTTTTTTTATGAGCATGTAAAGGGAATTGTGGAATTTTTTCCCTCTCTTGAACACATTTCTTTCATGATAAAGTAATTTTTGTCATAGTTCCCAAAATCTTAACATTTATTTAATAGTTTAGTATATCACCAAAATTTAGGCCCCAACACTGCTGATTTTCAAATGATTTTCTAAGGTGAATGAACATGTAAAAAAAAAAAAAATGGAACAGAAGTTTCATCCATTCCACCAGCCATCAACCCTGATGGTGGCTGTCTGCCTTGTGCTGCTTTCTAAACATAGGCAGCTGGTGTATTCTAAAAGATTAGAAATGATAAATGGGGTAGAGACTGCTTAAGGTCTTTGTAAAGTTTAATGAAAGATTTATCTCTTGAGGGTAATGTTCCTCTTTCTTTTACTGAAATGAGAGTTTGATAACCTCTCATTGTGCTTTTGATAAATTACACCTCACAGTCATAACTAAAATGACTAAGTGGAAAAAATTTTTTAAATAGCTAAGCAAGGTCTAGTTATCATCGACTAGTTTAATACTTAGTATCTACAAAACTAAGTTTGGCATTGCAATACTTTTAATTATCAAGCTGAGAAAACCTACGATTCAGTAATTTAACAGCAATTACTGAAAGACCCTTTAATGTTTCTCTATGCCAATTATAGCCATAGGGATGGGAGATTATGAGTCAACTTAGTCAAGTTAGGGCATTCTCATCTAAAATCACAAAGGGTGTTTTCTTGTCAGAGTTTGCCATTACTGTTGTTTAAGCCATTAATATTTAATTTCAAATTTAACAGGTTTGAATGGGTTTATATTTTTATATAGCTAGATGAAGGAAAATTGAAAAGACAATTATCCAGCCCTAAAAAACTCAAAGAAAAACAAAACACCTCAGATATTTTATTTAACTCAAAGAAAGCTGAATATTTTTCCAAGATCCCAATATTTATCCCCAAACATTAGAAATATAACCTTATTTTTATTTCAGTTTTCCAAGAGTATCTAAGAGATATGATTTAAAATAAAAGAGATAATTCTCAAGATGCCTACAGAGGTTAAAAATATATATAATAAGTACTTAATACACTCAGACTGTGAAGAATACACCTGCAATGCGGGAGACCTGGGTTCAATCCCTGGGTTGGGAAGATCCCATGGAGGAGGGCATGGCAACCCCCTTTAGTATTCTTGCCTGGAGAATCCCCATGGACAGAAGAACCTGGCGGGCTGCAGTCCCTGGAGTTGCAAATAGCCAGACACAACTGAGCAACTAAGCACACACACACACACAACACATATCTAAAACCATGAGCTAGGAATGGAGCTGTCTTGTGAAGGTGGGTAAATGCCTCATCTCATTTTTCCCAGGGGATGATATTCATTCAGATGGGACTTCCTTTTCTCCTAGGAATTCTAATGAGAACAGGACATGCACAGCTACTGCTGTTCATCTTTTTAAATCTCATAGGTGATTTTTATTATGAAATAAATCCATGTTTGATGTTAAAAGCAACATATAAACATATAAAGCAAGAAAGAAAATGTTTCCAACCCACCCCACTATACCCTGTCTCCACTTGTCTCCCAAAGTTCAGCCCCTCCACACTCACACAGATACACACCCTCACTCCTATTCCTCCAGAACAACCAACTGTAACATACTGCATGCAAAAACTCTAACTGTAGTATATGTACAAGACATTCAAATGTAAATACAAATATTTATATATATAATTATATAATTAAATCTATATCAGTACATTTGTATATAATATGTCAAATAAAAATAAAAAATTTGTAATAAATTATACTGTATAAAATATATATAATTATAAAATATTGCTGTTGTTTAGTCATTACGTCATGTCTGACTCTTAGCGATCTAATGAACTGCAGTATGCCAGGCTTCCCTGTCCTTCATCTCCCTGAGTTTGCTCAAACTCATGTCCATCGAATCAGTGATACCATTCAACCATCTCATTCTCTGTCGCCCCCTTCTCCTACTTCCTTCAATCTTTCTTCACAGCATCAGGGTCTTTTCCAATGAGTTGGCTCTTTGCATCACATGGCCAAAGTATTGGATCTTCAGCTTCAGCATCATTCCTTCCAATGTATATTCGTTTAGGATTGACTGGTTTGATCTTCTTGCTGTCCAAGGGAGTCTCAGGAGTCTTCTCCAACACATAGTTCAAAAGCATCAATTCTTCAGTGCTCAGCCTTCTTCACAGTCCAACTCTCACATTCATACATGACTACTGGAAAAACCACAGCTTTGATTAGTTGGACCTTTGTAGGCAAAGTGATGTCTCTACTTTTTAATACACTGTCTAGGTTTGTCACAGCTTTTCTTCTAAGGAGCAAGCATCTTTTAATTTAGTGGCTGCAGTCACCATCCACAGTAATTTTAGAGCCCAAGAAAGTAAAATTTGTCACTGCTTCCAATCTTTCCCGTTCTGTTTTCCACGAAGTGACAGGATCAGAGGCCATGATCTTAGTTTTTTGAATGTTGAATTTTAAGCCAGCGTTTTCATTCTCCTCTTTTACCCTCATCTAAAAACTCTTTAGTTGTTCGTTACTTTCTACCATTAAGGTGGTATCATCTGCATATCTGAGGTTGTTGATATTTCTCCCAGCAATCTTTCCAGCTTGTGAATCATCCAGCCCAGAATTAAAACATATAAGATAATGTAATTATATAGTTTAGTCATTAAATTCATACTATAGTACAGTGTACTATATATATATATATATATAAAATACGTTTTTATAGTGTACATATAAAAATGGGATCCCATCATATACACTCGACTTCATCTATTCTTGTTACACATTCTTAGCTTTATTTTTCCTGTCAGTTCCTTCCTGAAACTCCCCCACTTTATCTCATTATGTTTCCTCACATAGCTTGTCTTCAACTTTATGTTGTTACACATTTATGATCTAGGGCTTCCCCGGTGGCTCAGAGAGTAAAGAATCTGCCTGCAATGCAGGAGACCCGGGTTCGATTCCTGGGTTGGGAAGATGCCCTGGAGAAGGAAATGGCAACCCACTCCAGTATTCTTGCCTGGAAAATCCCATGGACGGAGGCGCCTGGCGGGCTGCAGTACATGGGGTCACAGAGAGTTGGACACGACTGAGCAACTAACACACACACTATGATCTAACTAATTGTTCACCATTTCTTATTCTTTTGTCCAATCTATTGTTCGGGTGTAGGCACATATGTCAGGGAAAATACTACAAGTATCCTTTGACTTCTAGTGACTGATTTTTCTGCTTCCAAATTAAAGCTCTAAGGGGCTTCGCTGGTGGCTCAGTCCGTATAGAGCCTGCCTGCAAATGCAGGAGACACTGGTTTGATCCCTGGATCAGGAAGATCCCCGGGAGAAGAAAATGACAACCCCCTCCAGTATTCTTGCCTGGGAAATCCCATGGACAGAAAACCTGGTGGGCCACAGTCCATGGGGTCACAAGAGTCAGACACAACTTAGTGACTACACCATCACCACGGGAGGTAAAAATCATAGGGGTAAGTTTAAAGCAATCTTTTCCTTTTCTGAGTGTTACCAACTGAAGGGAAAAGCAATCCGATTATACAACCCTGGAAAAACAGCATGTCTAACAAAAGAGGTAACTATCTATGAAACAATCTACAAATTCTACCCAGTTGTTTGTTCTTTTTACATGGACTCTCACCTTCTATCATTCAAACCCAATTCAATATAAATGAGACACTTCAGTGAAAATAAGTTTTAAGTATCTTATTGAAAACTTTTTATTTACTCTTTGAGTCAGGAATGATCCACAGATGGAGCTACTCTCAGAGGCTATCTGATTATTCCTTATGAACCATTTAAGAAAAATTTTGAAAGATAAATGCAATCTTCTGTGGTAGAATCATTGATTCTTTTCATAGCCTGACTGATTGGGACAATTATGCAATTAGCACAGGCTCTCCTCTTTCATGAGAAGCGGAGATGTTCTGTGCTTAGAGAAGAAAAGGGAAATCCTTACACTCTGTAACTATTAAAACAACACAGCTGAGAGAGAATGGCTAAAGTGGACTACTCATTTCTTCCGATTCTCTATAAGAATTAAACCAGGCCAGATGGCTCGATGGATGATAAAAGAGCAAACTTCAAAAAGAATTATGATTTCTGCCAAACAGTATTGGTTCCGGAGTAATAAGTGAGATACTTGGGCTCATTATTTATCATCCTTTCCCTGCAATAATGTGGACAGAGGAATGTACAAAATAATCATTTTCCTGGTTATAATATTGCTGATGGACTCTTTTTAAAGGGCAAAATGCTGTCTTGCTATATCCACAGTGAAGAGCACTGGCTTGATTTAATGCCTTTCCCTGAGCATCATATGAAATAGATTTGTAAGTGACTTGTATTGAAAGATTTAAGTACTGAAGGATTCTCAGAGGTTATGTCAGATGACTAACACCACAAACGTGGTGGAAGGGTTTAATCCTTCATGTGTAAACAATGCACACACACACATTACAGAGGGGCTGAAATAAGAATAATAAGGAGTCATTCCCCCAGGGAATTTAAGCTAGGCAACGTGCTGGCGCTAGCTCTTTAGCAAGCATTCTAATATGGCTGAGGTTGCCAAGAAGGAATATAAATAAATCCTTAATTTAAAAGAGCCCTTTCTTTGTGTGCTTCTGTGAAACAACTTGACATATTGGAACATCGCCTGGGAGGTGAAGGATGGAAAAGAATGAAAAGTCAGGCAGTTTTGGTAAGGATTTTCAGCTCATACTCATCTTTTAACCAATATTTTAAAATTTCATTGATTGCATAGTTTATCTTTAGAAGTATCTACTGTGTTCAGGCGATAAGGTCCAGGATTATTGAAGACTTAGTCCCTCACCACTCTTTTTCTCTTTCTCCCTCACTCCATTATACATTCCTCCCTCCCTGTCTCTCCATCTCAATTATCTGGGCTCAACATTGACTAAATTCCCAGCATTAGATAACTATAACTTTCTGACTGTGAGATTAAACAGTGATAGTTATTTCTTACAACTGCCAGGAATGGAAATTAGAATACTCATAGATCAGAATGGGCAAACTAAGACCCACAGGCCAAACCCCAGCTACCACATGCTTTGTATGGCCAAAAGTTAAGAATACTTTTTATTTTTATATGTTAGCAGGAAAGCAAAAGAACAAGTTTTGACCACATGAAAACTATGTGAAATGCAGACTTCAGTGTCACAGATAACGTTCTGTTGGAACAGGCTGCACCCATCATTCACAAACAATCTACGGTTGCTTTGCCACAGATCTTCCTTTTGAGATAAAGGAAGGGTTTGCTGAACTCTGATATAGATAATGTTCAATAAACTGTAATTATTGCTAGAATATCAAAAGGGCTGAGTAAAGAGTGAAATTCATAATCTTCAACATGCAGCTTTCAATAAGCTACAAGTCCAAACACAGATATCTCTGAGACTCAGGCAGAGAATATGGAGTGAACCAGGTCAGAGAGACCATGGTGGGGGTTGCATAGGGCATGGTTACCTGTTTTAATATCTACCTGTGGCAGCTGATACTCAACACCAGCAACTACTGTTGCAAACACAGGCTTCAGACTGTCTAAGAAGAGGAGATGGAACTTAATTTTTTGTGTGAAACTTGTTGGCAACCAGTTAAAATTGCTTGAATTTCTATTCAACAAACTGTGGAGGAAATAAAATATGTCTATGTGCCAAATGCAAGCTAGTAGTGAAAGACAAAAATTGCAAGATTTGATATGAAGAATAACAACAGCTTCAAATCGACAAGAATATAATTTCTTTTCAAAATACTTTCTGGGGTCAGCGTAACTTTGGTCATGTGATGAGACTTCAGTTCAGTTCAGTCGCTCAGTCGTATCTGACTCTTTGGGACCCAATGAATCACAGCACGCCAGGCCTCCCTGTCCATCACCAACTCCCGGAGTTCACTCAAACTCATGTCCATCGAGTCGGTGATGCCATCCAGCCATCTCATCCTCTGTTGTCCCCTTCTCCTCCTGCCCCCAATCCTTCCCAGCATCAGAGTCTTTTCCAGTGAGTCAACTCGTCGCATGAGGTGACCAAAGTATTGGAGTTTCAGCTTTAGCATCAGTCCTTCCAATGAACACCCAGGATTGATCTCCTTAAGAATGGACTTGTTGGATCTCCTTGCAGTCCAAGGGACTCTCAAGAGTCTTCTCCAGCACCACAGTTCAAAAGCATCAATTCTTTGGCGATCAGTTTGCTTCACAGTCCAACTCTCACATCCATACATGACCACTGGAAAAACCATAGCCTTAACCAGACTTAGATCATCTCTTTTCTTTTTTCTTTTCCTGGAGAGCCTTTTTTGCTTTAGAAATACACAAGCACAGATGGGACCGTGCATTTTTTTTTTCTTTTCAGCTTTTTGAAATTCTTGCTAGCTTTCTCTCATGTACATATGAGTATAGGTATACTGCTTCTTGAATTCCGCAATATCTAGATTAAGTGTTTGGCACATGAAATGACTATAGATGTCTGCCTAGCAAAATTTAAATGAATAATAATAACTAATGCCCACTCCATTTATCAAAGTCTCTAATATATGTAAATCAGCCAGACGTGTCAGAGCTGATATAAAAACACAGTGACCATTATGTTGAACAGTTCTTTCTCAAATAGGTGTTTTTTTGATAACTATAGGAAGATATAGTATTAATATGTCACTTCTCTTTGTAAACAGAGTAGAGAATATATGTGCAATATCTACAGGGTATATTTCTCCCCAGTGTCTAGCCTTGTAGAATATCTATGTACTGTAGATATATAAATGTCAAACACTCACCAAGAAACAGCATGGTTCATGGAAGCATTAGGAAGAGATATGCTTTTGTACTTCAACTTTTTATTGTAATTCACTCTACAATACTATACAATGCAGCTCTTCAAATTGCTAGGGAAAATAATATTTTTTCTCTAGAAATAAAGGTTAGCAATGATACATTTGTAATCATCTGTGTACATAAAGGTAGTTATTCATCATAGGCATAAAATATGTGTGTACTCTTGCTTATTAAGCTCTCAAACCCTACAGAAATCATTATGAAGGCTATTAACAAACAGGGGAACAATGTGGTCCAGTGCAAGGAATACAATCATCATTCTCCATTGTTTTCTCTCCTTCCCCACAAAGTCTTTGATCTTAGGGAAGGTTTTTCTGTCTCTGGTGAGATCTCTCTTAAGTTCTTCAAGAAATAAGTATTTTCTAGGCTATTCTAATACTTTATTTAATTAGGTTATAGCATTTACTTTTAAGTGTGTAAAGCATTTTGAATTTTATAGATCTGTAGCTATAAATCCTACATGTAGAGGGAAATATTTAGAAATAAAAATATATTTAGAGGCATGTGGAAATAAATTTACTCAAAGAAGTAGGAATTTGACATGTTCCAAAATTTCCAAATACTATTTCAGAATGACTCTATTAAATAAAGGGTATGTGTGAAGTTATTCCTAAATGAATTATATGGCTAAAAAGTTTTTAATACTCTCAATGTCAGAAATAAGTGTTGAATGGCATTTTTGTTAATGTCTTAATTTATACCATAATCATATGCCTTTAAAATGCATTTAATATATGTTGAAATGCTTTATAAATACTAACACTTATAGGGTAGTTTTCTGTGGGTATTGGAGAGTCTCTGCAGTGTAATTTCTCAGAGCTCAGCAAGAAGTTAGAATTGTGTCTTCATAATGATATTCTGCATCTGCATAGGATCTTTACTTAAGGATCTCAGAGAGCTTTACTTAATATTAAGTGATTAAATCATACAGTACCCTTGAGTGACAAGTTTAATTATACCCATTTCCAGAAAGACAGTACGCTGTAAAACTATTAATATATAAACCCAAGGTTATCCAGATAATCAAGACCAGAAGGTCATTTTCTGGGATAGCCAAGCCTCCCCCCAGTGGGTTGCTCCCATATGGAAGTGAATTTTCAGACTTGGGGTTTTGCCAATTTCTTCAGGACGTTTACAAAACTAAATGTCACCATTAGTAGCTCAGGCATCAAATCCAGGGAAGGCCATTAATGTTTCTTATCTCCTACAATTCAACAACACTTGCATGATTTGTCACATTGTTTTTGTTGTTGTGTGTGTGTGTGTGTGATTTTAAGAAAACAAAGAATATCAAGCTAATATTCTCTGTTTAAAAAAATCATGAAATAACCATTTCCCAGATATCCTGAAAAATGATATTATGGGTGTGATTTCGGATTAGACGCTGTGACCTAATGTAGAACTTAATGCTCCTGTAATGTATTTTTGCTTCTGTACTTTGCTTGCTTCTCGTAAAACCAAAGTTACTCCATTTTAAGATAAGGTCGTTTTTAAGTGAAGATTCCTAAAATTATTCTTGAAAAAATAAAATAAAAAATAAAAAAAAAGAAAGCTTTGGTACATATACACAATGGAGTATTACTCAGCCATTAAAAAGAATGCATTTGAATCAGTTCTAATGAGATGGATGAAACTGGAGCCTATTATACAGGGTGAAGTAAGCCAGAAAGAAAAACACCAATACAGTATACTAACGCATATATATGGAATTTAGAAAGATGCAAATGATAACCCTGTATACGAGACAGCAAAAGAGACACAGATGTATAGAACAGTCTTTGGGACTCTGTGGGAGAGGGCGAGGGTGGGATGATTTTGGAGAATGGCATTGAAACATGTATGTTGTCATATGTGAAACGAATCACCAGTTCAGGGTCGATGCATGTTACAGGATGCTCAGGGCTGGTGTGTGGGGATGACCCAGAGGGAGGATAAAGGGAGGAGGGAGGTGGGAGGGGGGTTCAGGAGGGGGAACTCATGTACACCCGGGGCGGATTCATGTCAATGTATGGCAAAACCAACCAATATAATATTGTAAAATAATTAGCCTCCAATTAAAAAAAAAGTTTAAAAAAATCATGAAAACATTGTGCACAAATTTTGAAAGGGAATTTTGAGTATATCTCTGTATGCACATTAATTTTATAATGAAACACACACATACATTCACAAACACAAACTCACAGATATCTTGTACGTTTAACTAGTCCTGTTGGTTTTACCACTCACAACTGACTCTCACCTAGATTTTTTTTTAGATCATGAGAAAGTATTTAATATGTGTATCTGACAAAGGATGGATGCTTTCAATGTACAAAATTGGGGTTGCAAAGAGTTGGACACGACTTAGCGACTAAACCACCACCACCACAAAGTAAAATGCATCAGTCTTTTTCTTAATGCATTTGGTGCTATTCTTAGAAAGACACAATTATTCCCAATATTAAACAAGTATTCACTTATAATTTTTGGCACTTTAAAAATGTTTTTACTAGTTTGCATTCCCACCAACAGTTTAAGAGGGTTCCCTTTTCTCCACACCCTCTCCGGCATTTATTGCATGTAGGCTTTTGGATAGCAGCCATTCTGACTGGTGTGAAATGGTCTCTCATTGTGGTTTTGATTTGCACTTCTCTGATTATGAGGGATGTTAAGCATTTTTTCATGTGTTAGTTAGCCATCTGTATGTCTTCTTTGGAGAAATGTCTGTTTAGTTCTTTGGTCCATTTTTTGATTGGGTCATTTATTTTTCTGGAATTGAGCTGAAGGAGCTGTTTGTATATTTTGGAGATTAATTCTTTGTCAGTTGTTTCATTTGCTATTATTTTCTCCCATTCTGAAGGCTGTCTTTTCACCTTGCTTATAGTTTCCTTTGCTGTGCAGAAGCTTTTAAATTTAATTAGGTCCCATTTGTTTATTTTTGCTTTTATTTCCAATATTCTGGAAGGTGGGTCATGGAGTATCCTGACCTGAATGCAAGCTAGTACAGCCATTATGGAGAACAGTGTGGAGATTCCTTTAAAAACTGGAAATAGAACTGCCATATGATCCAGCAATAGCATTCCTGGGCATACACACCGAGGAAACCATAAATGAAAGAGAAACATGTACTCCAATGTTCTTTGCAGCACTGTTTATAATAGCCAGGACATGGAAGCAACCTAGATGTCCATCTGCAGATGAATGGATAAGAAAGCTTTGGTACATATACACAATGGAGTATTACTCAGCCATTAAAAAGAATGCATTTGAATCAGTTCTAATGAGGTGGATGAAACTGTAGCCTAGTATACAGAGTGAAGTCAGCCAGAAAGAAAAACACCAATACAGTATCCTAATGCATATATATGGAATTTAGAAAGATGGTAATGATAACCCTGTATACGAGACAGCAAGAGAGACACAGATGTATAGAACAGTCTTTTGGACTCTGTGGGAGAGGGCGAGGGTGGCACGATTTGGGAGAATGGCATTGAAACATGTATATTATCATATGTGAACTAAAAATGTGCATTTCTGTACAAAAATAAATGTTTTTAATTGGAATACTATTGCATAATAATATTGTGTTAGTTTCTGCTGTACAACAACATGAGTCAGCACCTAGATTTTTGCCCCTGCTTTTTACGCTCTGCTTCACTCCCTGACATGAGAAGGTGTTGCTTGTAGGCATAGGAATCTTGTAATCATAAATAGACAAGCATGAGAATCATGAGTCAATACACAAAAATACTGGGGAAGCTGGAAGGTAGCATGGCCTG